>NC_045176.1:2692334-2792334 GCF_900700415.2 Clupea harengus | reverse complement strand
GTTTTGAAAAGTGTGTTAAAACTCAAAGAAATTTGTGTGAAAGCAATGAGAAACAGTTAACCCATTCGCCAGAGAAGACTTGCTGTGCAAAGAAGATGTGAGCATTAGATTAAGTTGACCCATGATTCGCTAAATGTGTGAAAGCAATCGAGAAAAACTGTAATAAAGTTTTCTAAGAGTGTAAAACATTTTGACCCCTTCCTGACACCAGGGGGAGCCATTTCACCATTAAGCATTTGTGCTGTCATCATGACTTCTGTGCAGTGGATACGTGACCTTCCCCTACCAACACTAATACAAAAGCCACACAGAGAACACTAGGTGGCTTTCACCCATTGGAGCCTGTTTATCATGTTCTCTCTTTAGAGAGGAACAGCCTTCAACATGAACACATGCAGGAGAATAACATGCTTCTTTGCTGAGAGTGCCCATCATCTTTATCAGTCACATGATGACTTTACTCTCAGTCCATTGGCTTGGGATATGTGACAGAGGTGACCTGTGCACTTCATAAGCATCACTTATTTAGAAGCACAAAGGTATGCATGCATGTGTCAGCTATAACTCTTACTCCCTCTCGCTCTTTCTCGTTTAGACATCATCTAACAGCACTTTACTTTATAACACCGTTTAAGCGTTTTCCCACAGTGTCTAAGTATACCAGTGGTGAGAATGGCCTCATTTTAGAAAGAGATCTGAAATTAACAACACACATCCCAAGTCAGAAAATGTCTGCTTCTACAGTCATGAGTTCTTCCAGACTGGACTGGAAAAAGAGAAAGGTAAAGTAATGACTGTAGAAGCAGTCCTTTTCTACAGTTTATTTACCGTTATTGAGGTAAACAGATACAAATCTATCTCTGTTCTCATTTCCATGTTGTCAGACACTAATGATAACATTAGAAGCCTGTCAGTGATGAAAACAAGCAGGTTATATGGATGCTTTCCCATTCCAGTCGTGAAATATGCCAGTCATAACATCATGCTGTGGGGATATTTATCTTTTGCAAGGAAAACCTTTTAGAATTGAATAAAGAATTAATGGAAATAAATTCTACACAATAGCTCAAGAAAACCTGCTGCAGTCTGTTTAAAACAGCAGAGAGGTATTACCTACCAGTAGGACAGTAACCCAAGGCAAAAGGCTAAAGCAACACTGGAGTTGCTCAAAAACAGTAAAGTGAACACTCACCTGTGGCAAGGAGGAATGGTAGAAGCAGGGGGGAAAGCAAGCAGACCAGGTACAGCATCACAGATGTAGGGAAAGTCCAAACTCTAGCAGATTTGAAAAGAAAATGACTCTAACCTGTTTGGACATCAACCAGTGATAATGAAAATTGGCTGAGAGAGAATGAAAGAGGAAGATGAGAGAACAGCTGAGATGACATAAACGTGAGGCAGAGATGATCTACGTGACTCCTCATGAGGCAGACAAGAACCACACAGACGTGACAATGATCAGCAGATGACTTTGAAGTCTGTCTTTGTCATGTTCTCTTCTCCAGAGAGGAGCTAAAATTCAGTAATAAACAAAAAAGTAATGCAATGACTCAATGTCCAAAATGGATGTTGATCCATTTTATTCCTCATAATACAGCTACTGTGTAGTATTTTCTTCCATCCATACATCCATACTTTATTCTAACATTAGAAAGGAGAAAAAAGATCATCAGAGGTTTGCCTTGAAGAGCAGTATATTATGGTATTAGTGTCAGTGGAGTAGAGTAGTAGAGCCAAATATCAAATGAGTGGAAACCGTTGTTATCTGTGCAGAATGAGTTCCTGAGGAGGCAGAGACTGCAGTGCTGACTGAGTGTTCAGGTCTTCAGTATTGGTTCTGATTCATGATTCATGTCTTACATCCACACTGCACATTCATACTATGCATCCATACTGAATATCTATACTGCACATCCATACCGAACATCCATTACAGATGAAAATACCTGGAAATGTTCTCATAGTTTGTCATACAGTATATCAAATAAATAAAGTCTTTAGGTCCTGAGAGACCCAGAGTGCAGCCCTGGAGAAGACTGGGTCTGCTGTGGCCTGCAGGTTGAACACACAGGCCTAGAAGTAGAAGTCCTCTATGCTGTGCTGGCTACATCTGACACACTAACCACAGACCCTCTCAAAGCTGTAGCTACATACTGCCTCAACCAAGTGTGAATCTTAACTTACTCTTAAGACTTTCAGAGACATACAGGGACATCAGGCAGTAGCGGGTAGGGGTTAACTGAATATAGAATACAGTTACATCAAAACTGGCAAAACAATCCCTATTGCTAGCAAAACAGCCATATCACATACAGGACAATTTAATTTAAACACCACTCACCCGCTCCAACTCAGACTTCACACAATCATCTGCACCCCCTGTTATCACCTCCCCCCTGACTCCCCACCGGCACTGACGGTCTGTGAAGAGGATGTGTGCCAGCTCTTTCAGAGACAGAAGACAAGGTGTGTCACCCTCCTGTCTGAAAGCCTGCCCTGATCAGCTGGCCCTCATCATCACACAAATCTTCAACAGATCTCTGGAGCTGTGTGAAGTCCCCTCCTGCTTCAAACGCTCCACCATCATCCCAGTCCCTAAGAAACACTCCATCACTGGACTGAATGACTACAGGCCCGTCGCCCTGACGTCTGTGGTCATGAAATCCTTTGAAAGACTGGTGTTGACCCATCTGAAGGGCATCACAGGCCCCTTGCTGGACCCTCTGCAGTTTGCCTACCGGGAAAACAGGTCAGTGGATGATGCAGTCAACATGGGGCCTGCAACACCTCGACTCTCCAGGGAAGTATGCAAGGATGCTGTTTGTAGACTTCAGCTCTGCGTTAAACACCATCATCCCAGAAATCCTCCTCACCAAACTCACCCAGCTCACTGTGCCCGCCTCCACCTGTCAGTGGATTGCAAACTCCCTGATAGACAGGAAGCAGCAGGTGAGGCTGGGTAAAACCACATCCAGCACCCGGTCAGTCAGCACTGGAGTACCTCAGGGATGCATGCTCTCCCCACTGCTCTTCTCCCTCTACACTAACGACTGCACCTCAGAAGACCCATCTGTTCAACTCCTGAAATTTCCAGACGACAAAATAGTCATCGGCCTCATCCGTGACGAAGACAAGTCTGCATATAGCAGGGAAGTTGAACAGCTGGCTCTGTGGTGCAGTCGCAACAACCTAGAGCTAAACGCGCTCAAAACCATGGAGATGACAGTTGACTTCAGGAGGAGCCCCCCTGCACTGCCCCCCTCATCATACTCAACAGCACTGTGTTGACTGTGAAATCATTCAGGTTTCTGGGATCCACAATCTCCCGGAATCTGAAGTGGGAACCCAACATCAACACAATCATCAAGAAGGCCCAGCAGAGGATGTACTTCCTGGGTCAGCTCAGAAAGAACAACCTGCCTCAGGAGCTGCTGATCCAGTTCTACACTGCAGTCATAGAGTCTATTCTCTGCACTTCCATAACTGTCTGGTCTGGATCAGCCACCAAACTGGATCAGAATAGACTCCAACGGACAGTCAGGTCTGCTGAAAAGATCATCGGTGCCGACCTGCCCACCATCCAAGACCTGTACACCTCCAGAGTCAGGAAACGGGCAGGGAAAATCACTGCAGACCACTCACACCCTGGACACAACCTATTTCAACTTCTCCCTTCTGGTACGCGCTACCGAACACTGTTCGCCAAAACCTCCAGACACAGAAACAGTTTCTTCCGCCTAGCCGTCTCACAAATGAACAGCTAATTCACTGTGGCACTGTGCAATAACCCTGGATCACCAAAACAACCACTGTACAATTACAACTACAAATTATATTTATCATATTTATTTATCATATTTATCTCAAATCGTGAGATTTGTGCAATACATTCCACCCTTTACTGTGTAACTATACAGGCTGTATATACTGTACTTCTTACATCATTCTTTTACCATTTAATATGTATCCCTGCACTTCTTGCACATCATTTTTTTTATCGCGAGATTAACGCAATCTTTTATTTTTATTTAGATTAACGTTCTTTTCGGCCTCGCAAACTGTGTAGTAGGCTAACGTTACGGTTTGAGTGAATGGTGAAGCGCGATACGGCGAAATGGATGATAAAAAGCTTCTGAATGGAAAGTTTACTTTTAAAAGTTGTGCAAAAGAAGCGAGCTTCACTGTTGTCTGAAAAGGTCAACAGGCAGCTGGCTGAAAGCAAAGAAGTAGTAGGCTTACCTTTTATTGGTAACCTAACTGTTATGGTTCATTGTTTCTGAAATAAGAGGCCTGACTGCTATGTTCCCAGCCAACTTGAAAAAAAGAAAATATTAAGCCATGTTTTAACTGCACTATAGGCTGAGTCCTTGTTTACCTGAAATGTGCACTTTATAATTTTATTTTGTACCGCCCAGTTTAGCAATGTTGGTTTTCAATAAAATAAAACATTTGCATAAAGCAAGCCAATCCACTTTTCCATGTTGATAAGGGCACTAAAATAAAAATAAAATGATGGCAAAAATAAATAAATGAAGGGACATTTAGAATAGATAAAAATTTGCGATTAATTACGATTAATTTTGAGTTAACTATGACAGAAATGCGATGAATCGCCATAAAATATTTTAATCGTTTGACAGCACTATATATTACACTTTAAATTCAAAAAAGTCTCAAGGTGTGTTACAGAAAGAAAAAAAGAAACGCAATCTAAACAAACAAAAACCAAGTCCTTAGGTGAACAGGTGAGTTTTGAGATTTGATTAAAAAGCAGCACTGATTTCTTCAGACAGTACTGACTTGAGATCCAGTGTGATTTAAAATAAAAACTTTTATTTTCATAATTCTAAATAACTGACTCTTTACCTATCACCTCAAATGTATCACTGCAAGTACCTCCAGTGGATCATGAGATATACAATTGAAAATTGTTATCCACCGAAAATGTCAAATATAATGCAATTTGCACAATAACTGTCACTCCAAATATACCCAACAACATCCAAAATCCATACAGATCCATATCATCATGTTTGTCTCTATGTATGTATGTATGTATGTATGTATGTATGTATGTATGTATGTATGTATGTATCATGGCCTGTCTTTATGTCCACATTGGAGCCTCTAAAGAAACACTCGGTAGTTGGAGAGAGAAACAGCAAATTGTGCCGCCAGCAGGGACATTTCTGAAATGAAGATGTATTGGCAAATGTTACTCATGTCAACACCTACAAATACCTAGGAGTTCATTTGGACAATAAACTGGACTGATTAGCCAACACTGATGCACTCTACAGGAAGGGTCAGAGCTGGCTCTACTTCCTGAGGAAGTTGGTGTCCTTCAATTTCGGCAACAAACTTCTTTGCATGTTTTACCAGTCCTGTTGCCAGTGTCCTCTTTTATGCTGTTGTGTTGGGGAGGCAGCATAAAGAAGAGGGATGCTTGGAGACTGGACATGTCAAGTAGGGTGACCAGATTTGAGTTTGTGAAAAAGAGGACACTTTGTCGCCGGACCCCGCCCCCTCCCCCTCGATGGAGTTTTTGGACATATTTTTCACATGCAGATGACCCCGCCCCCTCCAAAGTTTTGACATCTTTTTTACATGCAGATGTCATGTACTATTGTAAACGATGCAACTAGTGGAGGCGGCAAGGTGCTCAGTATTGCCAGATTGGAAATGGCGTATTGTAATGTAACAGCGAGGTTACGCACAGGGGCGAATCTAGGTTCCCACTTTTGGGGGGGCTAAGCCCCTAGATAAAATCTATTATTTTTCCTGTGACCCAGTAAAACTAGGGGGTCTGGGGGCGTGTGTTTAAGACATTTTTGAAAATATCCTTTTAAATAGTGTCCTCTAGTGGGTTTTAGGAAGAGAAATTAACAAATTTAGATTTAAAATATGGCACAACAATAAACATATTGAAGACATCTGCTGAGATAGGTGCTAATTATACTGTAGCATGGTAGGGATTTGCAGCTCAAGTGAGGTTAACGTTGTAGGCTATTGTTCACCAGCTAGTTATAGCTGGCGGAGCTACTGAGTAGGGTAGCATACCCACAGGATCAATGAACCGGCATGATAAAAGAGAGCCACGACATCTATAATTAACTCGTGATTTAACCATTTCGTTTCTTTTACTATTTAAAACTTCATGTGCTATACCTTTATATCCAGCAGCTGATTATGGCAGCTTTCACCTGCTTGGGTCGGACAGTCGTTCCAAGTCTGTTTACTAGACGTTATCACTGTCTGTCTGCACGCTCGCAAGGCTCACTCACGACCAAAAAGAGCTGTGCACTTGCTACCACAGTCTCAAACAGGCGGGATTCCTGTGCTACTCGAGTCTATTTTATTTCTAACTCTAAAAATTAAACAAAATAAGTTCACTAAATAGGTTGTTAGCTGTTAATTTGACGATCTCAAAATAAAAATATATATATTTTTGGGGGGAGCTAAAGAAACTTTTGGGGGGGCTCCAGCTCCATCTAGGGATAGATACGCATCTGGTTACGCACCATGCCATTCTTAACATGTCTGTCCAGGTGTCTCACATCCTCAATCACGTCACCAACCATATGCAAGCCATCACGTAATTGATTGACGCTACATTCATCACAGTATCAAAGGCACAAAATGATCGCATTTGGAGGATAATCTGGCAACACTGGGAAGGCGGTCGACCAATGACAGTTCTCTCTACAGTCAGAGCTCGCGCAAGAAGGTGGAACGTAAGGGAGATACCCTTTCCAAAACTTGTAAGGACGTAATAACTAGTTTGTGAAAGACCCAGAGAAACACAAATATCCGACGAGGCAAAATCCCGGACGTTTTTGGAATCCCTGCCGGACGCATTTTTTAGGTCTCGAAAAGAGGACATGTCCGGGTAAAAGAGGACGTCTGGTCACCCTATGTCAAGGACACAACAAAGCAAAAATACCATTTAGCTAACGTTAGCAGCTCAGCTAGCTTGCTAACATTCTTGCTACCTCGCAAGGCACCTCTAGCTAGGCAAGCCTGGCCATGCACACCGGGGCCCGGACTCTAAATGGCCGAGAGGACAGATGAGGGCAGCGTGGCACGGCACAGCGTCTCATAGGGTCTCCGGCTCACCACTCAATCATATCTAAATGTATGCTAATAGTATTATGTGTGTGTGAAACCATACATGCAGATATGTATTTACAGTACATAGTTTACATTACGAGGACACAAAACAGCAAAAATACAATGTAGCTAATGTTAGCAGCTCAGCTAGTGAGCTTGCTAGCAGACTTGCTAATTCGCAAGACAATTAGATAGGCAAGCCAAAATTGTGGAAACATACCAAAATGCATACTAATAGTATTATGTGTGTCTGAAACCATAAATGCAGATACAGATACTACATGTCATGTCTAGGACACAATCCAGCCATTTCTCGTAGCTCATAGCCATAGCTGTCCATCTGATATAGCCATCTCCATAACCATCTCCATAACTTGATCTCTCGTATATTTCTTCATTTTTTAAGCTATAGGAGTCACAAAGCAAAACTCTTTTGACCCTTTTGACATGTGTGGTCAAAACATGTTTAACACGCAAAGGCTGTGCCTGGGAAGGCTCAGGGGCGGTCTTTCCTACAGGCCGTATAGGCGGTCGCCTAGGGCGCCACTCAGAGGGGGGCGCAAAAAACTGCGCCCAGCAAAAAAAAAAAAAATGGAACCTTAGGGTAAAATTAGCCAAAAACGGAAGGGTAAGTACCTCCTTGGTGTTGTCAGAACATGCTAGCACAGTGAGGCGTTTGGTTAGAGTGTGTGTGTGTTCAAGAAACTTTGAAGAACTAAATAATGAAGAGGCAAAAGCCATCCGGGGGCGTAATTTAGGAAGAAAAGAAAGGAAGAAGAAGAGAAACGTGCCAAGGAGAAAGGTAAATCCTTAAATTCTGTTCTTAGCCTAGAATGAATTCCAGATAAGAAAACGTTCATGAATGCGTGAATTGCCCCGGGCACTTTAGTGGAGTTAAAAAGAAAAGATGTACCTTATCATTGAAAGTTTTCCTACTCCCTGTCACATAGTTCTTTAAGGATTTTACAGAGGCGGGTATATCAAAAATGATATGTCCATTTATTCTACATTATACAAACAAGACATGATTAAAATAGGTGAGCAAGTGAATGTGACAGGCTGTTGCGGACATAGATATATATGGCCTTTATATATATATATATCTACGGTAGCGGAGGTGTGTGTGTGCATTGAACAGGGGGGCGTGGCCGGAGCGGAGTTCAGCACAGACGTGACATTTTCTCAGTGATTTTGTTCTTTAATTAATGTATGCTCATCGATGCGATCGTTGTTGTGTTAATTTGAAAGAAATGCAGCCTAACAGTCTGAAAGTTGCAATTCCGTTTTAGCGGAAAATCGTTTGGAAAAATTTAAAATGAAAGCCAGGAGTGAAGCTTGCCTAGAGCGCCAAATGTGCTAGGGCCGGCCCTGGGAAGGCTGCTATTACGCATGGCAAGCACAAACAGGGGAGCTCCTGTTACGCGATCACACCACTAAATTACTACAAAAACAGGCAATGGGCACATCATTTTAAACCTGAGAATGAGTACTATTGGACAAAATAGGTGCCAATCAGTGACTGAAGTGTAGAAACAGACATTTTGTAAGCGGTCATCTGTTACCGGAAGTGGTCGGTTTGTGGGCACTAGACATGAAAATTACAGTAGTCCAGTTTAGTGCTTATTTATTTATTCACTGCCATTTGCAGTGTTCATATAGTGCTTTTATTTATGTTAGGACATCACGATGGCTCGGTCTCGGAATCATGACTATAAATGTTAAACATAATTGTTAATGATACAAATATTCTCCTATTTATTATTATTATAATTATTTAAATCCGAGGATGTCTGTAGAATCACGCAATCAACAACGATTTATCTTCCTTGGCTGAAGTAGCTAGTAGCATTGGCCATTGAAATGAATAGCGTAGCTAGCATAGCATTGGCCATTGAAATGAATAGCGTAGCTAGCATAGCATTGGCCATTGAAATTAATGGGAGTTGTAATCTGTCATTCTCTCCAGGTCTTGGCGTTATTTGTGAGAATACAGCCTGATTGGTTTATGCTATGCGGGCTTTGGCCAATGACTTGGCTGTCATTGTTCTGACTGAGATCAAATGCAACAGGTCAGCGAGTGTTTTGTGTTTTGCATAGCAAAAAACGGAGAGACAAACGCTTGTCAACCGGTTTATAACTTTTAAATCGGGCAAAGACTGGTTCATGTCATTTTAATACCGATACGGGACTTCACGCATCGATGTAGTCGTGTCTTACACGCTAAAAACGGATATCGATACGTATCAGTTATTTTTTACACCCCTACTAGAGAACGTTTTTTTTTAATGGCAGAAAACAAGAACTTTTGGACACCCGGGGACTGTTCCAAGAACATGGTTTAGTGACAAACCTGGCTAAGTTCACTAAGTGGCAAACCTCCAAGTAGTAGAGCCCTATGGCTTCATTCTCCCAGCAAAACAAAGCCTTGGGGCTCTTCCATTAGGAGGTGTACCACTTTCTCTGCCAGGTTTGTCACTGAACCCTGCTCTCAAACGAATTCCCACATTCCCTAATCAGAAGCCATGGATGAACAGGGAGGTCCGCCTATTGCTGAAGGCACGCGATATTGCTTTCAGATCAGGTGATGCCCAGGCCTACAGTTCATCCAGGGCTGACCTGAAGAGGGGCATCAAGAAGGCCAAGCACAGCTACAAGCTAAGGATTGAGGAGCACTTTGAGAACAATTTCGACCCCCGACGCATGTGGAAAGGCATCCAGGCCATAACACACTATAAACCCATGAACACCACCCCCCAAACCGGCGAAGCATCATTCCATAATGAGCTTAACAGCTTTTATGCACGCTTCGACAGGGACAACCAGGAGGTGGCCATGAAGGCTGTGCTACAGAGGCTGTCACTACAGAGCACCAGCCCCTCACCAGTGGTGGAGGAAGTACTGAAGTTTAGTACTTAAGTAAAAGTACAAGTACCCAGGAAGATAAAAGTAAAAGTAAAAGTACTACATCAACAATCCTACTTAAGTAAAAGTAAAAAGTACTTACTTTTAAATTTACTTTAAGTATTAAAAGTAAAAGTACTCACGCAATGGGTTGTCTCTCAATGTCTAGGCTGTGCCATTTTGATAAAGAAATAGCTACTGGTAATAAATGCCTCTACAGATGTCACTACTAGTAATAATTATAAGCAACAACATTTGTTAATTGGAAAGGTTGGTGTACTTATTGTGTCTACCATCTGTAATACTGTTCACACTATATCTTAAAATTCTGCGGATGACAAGTTATCTACCAGGGATTATTTGCAAAGTTAATACCATTAAGCCAAACGAATAAAGACACCATGTGATATCTTTAAATCTTTTATTTAATTGTAAACGTGTAAAAAAGGGAAACATGGAACATGAAAAACAAATGTGATTGTAAAACTGGACAGAACAAGGCACGCTAGCTTGACATAGCTAACCTACCAGCTTTATCTTACCACTACGTTAAATATATAATGAAGGTCCAATCATGTTTTTTTTATGCTATTGCTGTATGTCAACATGCATTTCGCTAGATAACGTTATAATATCATGTCAGTAAACGAATTAAATACAAAAGTCAGGGACATTAACTTAGCATAGCAATCACTCTGCTTACCTAGATATGCTACTTTAAATTTGAGGGCGAATTATTGAAGGCTAGCAACTCCTTTTTTTGAGGGAGACAGGAAACGCATTGAAACCTCCAGGAGTCATTCTTGGGGCCTTTGAACTCGAACATATCTTTTAAATAGGGCCAAGGGTGGCTCATATCAGAGGGCTCAGTTCAGGCCGACTCTGGATCCATGTTGAATAGGCAGTAGTCAGGCTGTCTGTTGAATGTTCAGGTATTACAGGCAAAGCTACCGCTAGTGCTGCTGCCAGACCCGCACTCTGATATCATTGGAGTTGATAGAGCCACCTGATTGGTTTAAACTTCCAAAACAGCAACGCAATCCATAGTTTTGTGTAGGCAACATTTTGGCGAAACTATGTTCATAAAATGTAACGAGTAACAGCACATATTGTAGAAATGTAGCGGAGTAAAAGTATAGATAATAGCTAAAAAATGTAACGGAGTAAAAGTAAAAAGTATGCACTATTATTTTTACTTAAGTAAAGTACAGATACGTAAAAATGTACTTAAGTAAAGTAACGAAGTAAAAATACTTCGTTACATTCCACCACTGCCCCTCACACTCTCCTCCACCGACGTGTGTGCTGCACTGAGAAGGACTAATGCACGTAAGGCTGCTGGCCCTGATGGCATCCCCGGACGCGTGCCTAGGGCGTGCTGGGCAGATGACTGAGGTTTTGACTTACATCTTCAACCTGTCACTGGCCCAAGCAGCTGTCCCCACGTACTTCAAACCCACTTCCATCGTGCCGGTGCCAAAGCACTCCAAAGCAGCGAGCCTTAATGACTTTCGCCCTGTTGCACTCACCCCAACCATCATGAAGTGCTTTGAGAGGCTGGTCCTGGCTCATCTCAAAACATGCTTACCACCCACACTAGACCCCCTCCAATTCGCCTACCGCCAGAATAGGAGTACGGAGGATGCCATCTCCGTCCTTTCCCACCTGGACTACAGAAACACCTATGTGAGACTGCTGTTCATAGACTTCAGCTCAGCATTTAACACCATAATTCCTTCCAAACTGATCACCAAACTCAGTGATCTGGGCATCAACACCTCCCTCAGCAACTGGATACTGGACTTCTTAACCAACAGACCCCAGTCGGTCAGGTTAGAGAACAACCACTCCTAAACCCTCATCCTGAACACCGGTGTCCCACAGGGCTGCGTGCTGAGCCCTCTCCTCTACTCCCTCTTCACCTATGACTGCACACCTGTACATGGTTCTAATACCATTGTCAAGTTTGCAGACGACACAACAGTGATTGGCCTCATCAGCAACAACGATGAGTCGGTCTACAGGGAAGAGGTCCAGCACCTGGCAGAGTGGTGTGCTGACAACAACCTGGCTCTCAACACCAAGAAGACCAAAGAGCTCATTGTGGACTTCAGGAGGACCAAAGGTGGCGCAGACACCCCGATTCATGACCCTGGTCAAGAAGGCTCACCAGCGTCTCTTCTTCCTGAGGAGATTGAAGAAGGCCCATCTGTCTCCTCAGATTCTGGTGAACTTCTACCGCTGCACCATCGAGAGCATCCTCACCAACTGCATCTCAGTCTGGTATAGCAGCTGCTCTGTTGCGGACCACAAAACACTCCAGAGGGTAGTGAAAACTGCCCAACGCATCACTGGTTCCTCACTCCCCACCATCGAGGCTGTCCAGCGCAAAAGATGTCTGCGGAAGGCGCGCAGCATCGTGAAGGACAGCTCCCATCCCAGCCACAGACTGTTTGCCCTCCTCCCCTCGGGGAAGCAATACAGGACCCTCCGTTCCCGGACCAGCAGGCTCAGGAACAGCTTCTTCCCTGTGGCTGTCACCCTGCTGAACTCTGCACCACGGAGATAGCCCCCATGGCTACCCCCTCACACACCTTCCTCCAGTGACTGTATTTCCCCCCTCTACCATGGCCTGGACTGCAACACACCCTCCTTCAACCACTGAACATTTTCACTAGCCTGAACCAACACACACCTCCCTCCAGCTACTGAACATTTGCACTAGCTTGTTTTATAACTACTGTACATTTCTTACCTATAGTGTATTCATAGTTATATCTATTTATTTACAATTGTTGTCCATATTCATCGTATTTATATCATATCATGCCTCTTACCTCATTCATAACTTCTACTGCTAGCTTCACCTGTACTTCACCTGCACTTTATATATACCTGTTCCAGAATGTTGGTGATGTGCAGCACTCAAACGCACGACTCAGAACTCAGCAGTAGAATGAATAATACATTTTACTTAGCAGGATTCGGTACAGAGGGGGTCAGTCCAAGAGCAAGCAAACATATCCAAACATGGCATAGGCAGGAGAGTTGTCGTTCTAAAGTCCAAGGTCGGAAACACGAGTACATTAATTAACATGGAATATTAAAGATCGCTAGGAACATGGGGAAAATACAATGAACAAAACACTTAACATGAAATGACGAGAACGCAACGAGTAACAAGAATACACGGACTATATACACCATAGATAACGAGGGACAGGTGAAAACAAACAAGGGGGGGCAGACAATGAAGGGTAGGGGCGTCAGACATGAGGAAACAAAGGTAAACAAACACAAAACCGAAGAACACGTGACAACACAAGGGAAAAAAACTAAGAGACAGAACGGGCAGATAATCAAGGGCAGGGCGTTAGGAGTCAGATGCCAGTAGACAAAGAAAAGAAAGAAGAAGAAAACGTGACAACACAAGGGAAACAAACTAAGAAACAGGACAAAAACAGAGCACAGACCTGACATAACCCCCCCTCTAAGGGCCGGATTTCAGACAGCCCAAAACAAAATGAACAAGTCCATATAGGGTGGGTGGACGGGGTCAAGAGCAAGGCAGGCGGGCAGGCAGAAGGCTGGATAGGGACCAAGGGTCAGGCGGCTGGCCCGAGTGGACAGCCGAACAGGAGCGGAGTGTCAGGTGGGCGGGCGGGTGGGCGGCCAAACAGGGGCAGAATCTTTGGCGACCGGCCAGGTGGACGGCCAGAATGAGGGACGAGAGCAGGGTTGCAGCACGAGCGGTGGCTGGGGTTGCGGGGTCAATGACTGGGGTAGTTGCGGCGCCTAGACTGCCTGATTCACTGGGGTTGGCGGCACCGGGAACTGGGACTGTTGCACCTGGGACAGGAGCAACCGGAACAGGACATCCTGGAACACTAGGGGCATCTGGGACACTGGAGACAGGGGCACGGGAGCCTGGGACACTTGGGTCTGCTGTGGCATAGGCCTCAGTGGCCTCGTCATCAGCGTTGCCATAAGCGATTTCGACAGGGGGTGCTGCTGTTGCTTGATTCGGAAGCGGCAGAGGAACCATAGGAGCAGGGAGGTTGGGAATTGGAAGAGACCAGATGTCAATGGGAACGGGAGCGGCCGTCATCGGCGGAGCAGGGGTGGAGGCAACTTCGAGGATGGCGGCGGCAGAGGCTACTTCGGGGGCGGTAGCGACAGAGGCTCCGTTGGGGGCTTCAAAAGGCTGCTTTGGGGGCGGTAGCGACAGAGGCTGCTTCGGGGGCAGCAGCATCAGAGGCTGCTTCGGGGGCAGTAGCGATAGAGGCTACGTCGGGGGCATCAGAGGCTGCTTCGCAGGTGTCCCAGGTGCCCCCAGTGTTCCAGGATTTCCTGTTCCGGTTGCTCCCATCCCAGGTGACAGCGGCAGAGGCTGCTTCGAGGGTGGCATACAGGAGATATGGAGTCGGAGCTGAAGCTAGAGCAGTAGTGGTGAGTGGAGGTGAAACCCTGGGGACGGAATCCAGGTGGCATGGAGTTTGAGCTGAAGTCAGAGCAGTAGTGGTGAGTGAAGCTGAAACTGAAGCTGGAGAGGGAGGAGGTGCGGCGAGGGAATCCCAACGAGCAAGGAGCTGCTGGAATTGCCCAGACAGCAGGCTCAATGATTTCAGGGAACTTTCCTCTTGCTCCGCCATTCCCCACATAACGAGGCAGATCGAGGTGAACTGTTTGTCTAGCATACTTGCACGTGCAGCAAGCACCACACGCACTGAGTTCGAGTAGGCTGAGTTCATTCTTGCCATTCTCGTACTGTAACGGAATGTTGGTGATGTGCAGAACTCAAACACACGACTCAGAACTCAGCAGTAGAATGAATAATACATTTTACTTAGCAGGATTCGGTACACAGGTGGTCAGTCCAAGAGCAAGCAAAAATATGTGGGGTATTTGGAATGGATATGGAATGGATTTTACCAGATACCCGTTGAATTAGTGTAAAGGTTAGATTTGGGTTACATTTCAGATGAAGGTTGAGATTTCAAATAAGAGGGTATAAAATAGGGGATACTGAATGAATGAATCCCAAAAGGACTGTATTACTGATTACCGAAATAGAGCGACAATTGCCACCGATTTGTCCGGTTAGAACAAGAACGGATGCCAAGTCCCAATGATGACTGATTTATTGCACACACACACGAAGTGAAGACAATGAAGGGATGGTGAACATGAACTGAATGATGACCGGGTAACGAATGCTAGAATTATCCGGGTAAAGGACTTCTAACACCCATGAATCCATGAATACAATTATCCTTGTAAGGGACTTATATCCAACTGGATGATACTGAAGACTGTGGTTTCTATGAATGATATGAATGACAAATATATACAATTATTAACAATTATGTACAACACAAATGAATATTATATATACCAGATGATTGTTACAACTATGACTTAAAGGCAGGTATGTTCCTTGCCGCCCTGCCGCTTAACGGTGGACATTCTACTTCTCCGTATCAACCGTAACTTGTTGAAGTGACAGTAACCAGAGAGAAATACAAATGATACAGATAAAACTGATACTAGCTACAATGATACTGGCATACTAAATCACTAAATGACACATATAACAAACACTCACGTTCTCAAAGACGCACGGTATGAATGATCGCGAATGTCTGATTGAATTGAACTGATGAACTCCCGATGGCTGATGCTCCTCTCCAACTCTGCTTACTTGACCCACAAAATGGCCAGAGGAGGGTCGGTCTTATATAGGCCAGAGGGGGGATGAGAGGGCATGTTTGGACATGAAATAAAGGGGTACCTTGAAACTGTCTTGAAACTGTTGGAGTGGCCAAATGGTCAACTGATTGATGGCAACAGCCCGCGTGTAGGTCCGGTCTATGACCGGGATCTGCGCCGTCCGTGTGCTGAGGAGGAAGCAGCCACACCTGTGGAAACAGAATGCGGCCGGGAAAGCCGCCAGCTGAAGGGTGAAAGCAGGTCAGCCATTCTGGGGATGACTGGGTTGCTGCTCCATCTTCGGCACTCAGCACAGCCGTGCTGGTGCTTTCTGACGGCCTGTCTCCCCGTCAAGACCCAGAACCGTCGCCGTAGCTCAGCAAACACCCTGTCCGGGCCTGGATGCTTGAGCCGGCTGTCACCATCCTGGATGATGAGCTTGGTGATGGGGTAATGAGGATCCAGCACTATGGGGTGCAAGGTGTCTTCCTCCAAGGACTCACACCTGCGGAGCCGCCCCCCCACGTGGATCAGCTGGACCTTTGCGTCAAACTCAGGAGCCAACCTGAGCAGTCTGCTTGATGCAGGGACAGGTTTCCCTGTAGAAAGAATGAGTGTATTTACTTTCACTTTGACACTTTATTTTGGGCTCTTGCGCTACCCGTAGTCAAAGCTACTTTCTCTCCGTTGGAGATAAGCACGCATTGGGACCTGTTATTTGGATATTTTAATGAATGAACATGTTTTCTTTATAAACTATCGATTGGATAAGTGTACATGTAAGTTGTGCTTACGGATGCTCTCAAAATGTAATGCTATACTGCAAGGGTTTTAACTCAGATGTAACATCATTTTGGGGGTAACCTCATGCGTTATGCGTTATGGAGAGCATTGTCCTGATTTTGGTTTTACGTTACTTTAGACCTGGGAATGCAGTCGCGATCGCTGAAAACTCATGGATTTTATTTGTATTTGGGAATGCAGGTACGTAGTTAATGCATAATGTAAATGTTAAACAACTTATTGTTGTGAATTTTGAAAGAGTTGATAATTGTTCATGCTAAAAACTATACAATCACCCAGTGCGCTATTCCAACTCAGTCTGTGTTTTTCTTTTGCATATTTTGTGCTTTTGTTTACACGAAGATAAACTAGCCTTGTATTTTGATTTATATGCATTTATAAGTATTTTAACAAATCAGGGAAGCATGTGTTCTATTTGTTTTATTCAACTAAACATCATCCTAATGCCAAGACGGCACGGGCCTTATGCCCTGGTACAGATAATTTAGAACAGGCTGCATTACTGCCACACACACTGTATGAACTCAGACCCAAGTAAAACAAAAGCCATGCAATTGGAACAACAACTGGCATGGTAAATGAACATCGTTAAGCGCTAGTAAATTACACACAGAACATTATGCAACCGTCGCGCGGCATTATGGGAGCAACTATACCGGCACGCTACAGTATGCTATGTGTAACCTGCGTTGTGTTTGGCTGTACTGGAGGGACTGGGACACTCTTATGATGATGGATGAAGCAGTCTTTATTGCCTGCACATCAAATATACAAAATAATTAGCATGGGCATGAAGCTGGTCCGCCTGCAGCAGTTATTGTCCCTTCTGCTCTGCTCTGTTCAAGTCACTTATGCTTGCCTACAGAGTGCTTGCTGGTTCTGCTCCCACCTGTTACACCCAGGACGCTGCGCTCGTCTAGTGAGCGTCGTTTGGCACTGCCGTCTGTGCAAGCACGGCAATCCAGACTATTCTCATTTGTAGTTCCACGTTGGTGGAACGAACTGCCTAGTACTACCAGAGCAGGGGCGTCCCTCTCTACCTTCAAGAAGCTTTTGAAGACCCAACTCTTCAGAGAGCACCTCCCTTCTTAACTGGCACCTTGACTAGCGCTTAACTTGCACTTCAGCAGTTACATTCCTGCACTTCTTTTTCCTTTCTAGGTCGTTTTTCTAATTCTTATGTAAAGTAGTATTTATTGTTTACACCATGTTTTTTATTGCTCTTAGCTCGACTGTTCTCTCCCTTGTACGTCGCTTTGGACAAAAGCGTCTGCTAAATGACTAAATGTAAATGTAAATGCTCTGGTGTTACGTGGGGAGCCGAATTGTGCACATCTGTGCGCTTGTTCTCTATACTGTCCCGCTCTCTCTGTCCCCCTCTTCAGGTGACCTGGTGTCTGATTGGGCTGCTTTTGTGGGTTGGCCTTCGTCTATAAAAGACGCCCATTTCATTTCATCGCTCTCTCTGGCTCGCTGGCTCTCACCCTTTCATTCCAGCCACACCCCGTCTCCGCTTCCGGCCGGACTCTGCTTTGGGCCTGCTGCACGGTGCTCCGCTGGCGCCCTGCTTTAGTCATTGTTTGTTGTGATCGTTAGTTTTGGACGCGGTCTACCCGGTTGGGCTTAGTTTAAAGCTAATCTTTTACTTTATGTTTATTGTAGAGCTGGTGGTGTAAGGTGGTGGGTTTTTGGCACGCTTTAAGCTTAGTTTAAGTTCAGAGTAGAAGGAAGATTCCCGGAAGACTCACCACACTCCTATGTCCTTTTGTTTGAACGGGAGCAGTTTAAATTCCCCTTTTGATTTCTACACAGACTGTGTGAGGGTTTGTTTTCTGTTTTGTTATTCGTTATTTTCGGCGCCACCATGTTCTTCCCTTAATTCTTGATTTGTCAATAAATATACCACATTTCACCGTCACCATTTCTCTTGGCTTGTTTATGTTATGTTTGCCATTTCTTTAAGTTGATGGTATCGTAACATCTGGCATATTACATTAATAATATTCTGTTCTAAGTTATATCTAAATGCATAAACATTTTATCATTGTGATCATACAGTGTGGAATAATATAAAATCTATGACATATCAAAAGTATTCAAATATGTCAATTGGACATACAGCATACAATTCAGAACAATACTTCATCCATTTTCAATCTTTAGCTCTCTGAACAGCGCTCATAAAAAGGTAGACATTACACTTGTGTGGCGGAAATAGGTACTGCATGAAGCATGCAACATGACGTCACTGGCTAGTCTTTCTAGATCGAGAATGCTAGCAACGTCACGAGTGGAATTTAAACAAATCGAATTGGTTACCTGGGTCATCAAATAGAAAGATAAATACTTTATTAATCCCGTGGGGAAATTCTGGTATCTTGCAAATACACAAAATAGTTAACATGGTCATGAATCTGGTCCACCTAGACAAATAAAGCCACTGTGTGTAACCCCTGGTCTGACTGTCCATCACCCAACACCTGCACAACAGAGGGTCGTTACACAGTATATATATATCATTATTTAGTTGTTTTTATGAAAACAAATGCAGTCAGTTTGGTACAGGGACGTGCACAGGAATTTTGAAGGGCAGTTGCTCTGCCCTGGAAAAAAGGGCAACAAGTTAATTTTTGTCACTGCTGGTGCCACGCCCCTGTCACGCATATTTTGCCTATATTATTTTAAACTCTCACTAACCGCCGCTGCCACGCCCCCGTCCCCTGGACGCATATTTAGCCTTATATCATTTTAAACTCTCACTAATCGCAGCTGCCACGCCCCCGTCCCTGGACGCTTATTCCGCAATTGTTTTATCTAGGCATTAATGCAATGTGAAAATGCAGGGTAGACTCTACAGCTGATGTCAGCAGGAACACTGCAGAAGCACCTGTACCAGACATACCAGTGCTGGGGCTGTGGCATGCTGTTCGAACACTCTTGCCTAGAAGTAGAAGTCCTCCAGGCTGTGCTGGCTACATCTGACACACTAACCACAGACCCTCTCAAAGCTGCAACTACATACTGCCTCAACCAAGTGTGAATCTTAACTTACCCTTAAGACTTTCTAAGACATACAAGGATATCAAGCAGTAGCCTGCTAACTGAATATAGAATACAGTTACATCATGGTGAAACTGGAAAGATCATCCTCATTACTAGTAAAACAGCCATATCACATTCATTACAGGATAATTTCATTGACAACACACTATTTAAATTAGCATTATGCAAAGACACACAAAATAATTTAAATAATAATATAAAGAGTTGAATGTGTGTCTTAAAGTCATACAGCACAGACACATTCAAATTGAACACTGTGAGAGCAACAAATAGGAAGCTTGTTTACCATTGGCTGAAACTGACACTGCACCAGCATGAGGGGAAACGAGATTAGAGATTCCTGGTAACTATGAAACATGCACATCTACATGCAAATCACTATGACTGTGAATTAATGTATAACAATTAGGGTAGCAAAATTCAGGGAATATTCAAAGTTGGAAACTTTTTATGGGAATTAATGGGAAATTTAGGGGTTATTTATACTTACTGTATTTACCCTGCCATATGGCAGACAATGGGCCTCATTCTTGAACATTTTCTTAAGTGTCTTCTTAAATATCTTCTTATGAACTTCGAAAGACCAACCTAAAATAAGATCTCTGCCGGATTCATGAACGCCTGGAAATGTGTTCTTAAACCGCCAAAGTGTTCTTAGCTGTGCACTGATTCTTAAATTGAACGCATGTTCTCGTACACCTGAATTTGCATATATAAAACGCCCTGCCAGCTTCTTATGAGGGCATTTAACTATAGCGACGTGTGCAGAATACACAAACTCCACAGGAAACGCAAAAGCAACTTGAGACTGATCAAAATCATGACAAAGCGGAAAGCGAACACCGGTCTGTTATGCCGTGTAGTGCATTTTAAAATACTACTCTCACACGGCCACAAGGGTTTTGCTCGAACTTTCCTGGAGCGACTTTCAACATGTAACCATCACACTCCACAACAATGTCTGCTTGGAGATAGGTCTCTTCTACCACCAGAGGTGTCTAAAGCAGAGTCTGCCCTGGCACTAGCTGGGTTTATCACTGCAGTAAGAATTGTCCTTAGATACTGGAAGAGCCAAATAAGGCCTAGTTTTACAGACTGGCTGAAGCTAATGACGGATACAGCCTCCTTTGAAGATCTTATTGCAAGATTGGATGATGGTAGGGGTACATTCTACCATGTCTGGTCTCACTTCCTACATTTGATTACATTTCAGCTGACTAGTGCTCCATAATTAACTATTTTCAAGTATTATTCAATCTTAACTAACACCCCCTTTTTTCGACTTTATTTTATTTATTTATTTCAATTTTGTATTTTTTTCTGTTTTTATTGCCCTGATTGCTGTGTAGTGTGTGTGTATAGTGTAGAATGTGAATGTGATGTTAAATGTGAGGTGTATGTTGTGTGTTTCTCACATGAAAAACCAATAAACACTTTGATTGTAAAACATGTAACCATCACATCCATTCTGGTTAATGCAGTTCACTTAATCTGCACATAACAACACACGGTCTAGTAAACGCAGACCTAACTTCACCGGTGCAGGTACTGTTGCAGAATATAGATGTGTCCATTCTATTCCACTATGGCTATAGCCACGCGATTGAGTTTAGCCCTTATTTATTTATTCACTGCCATTTGCAGTGTTCGTGTAGTGCTTTTATTTATTTTAGGACATCACGATGCCTCGTAGAATCATGACTATAAATGTGAAACGTAATTGTAACTGAGCTAGGCTTGCCTAGTCTTGTTTTCAACTACATTTTAGTTCCCTGTTACTGGCTAACTTTTGCTATTTTTTTATATATATATTTCCAAAATTCCCGGCTAAACTTCCCATGGAAAGTTTCCGGAAATTTGCAGGAAATTTTCCGCCCCTTTGCAACCCTAATAACAATCCATTTTGAAATCACCCTTTGAATCTTGATATCAGTGGTCCAGTGTGAGATCAGTGGTTCCAGTGTGATATAAATAAAAAAATATATATATATAAATAAATAAATGTTCACAATTTTAAATATTTACTTCAATTCAATTCAATTCAATTTTATTTATATAGCGCCATAACAATACAATTGTCTCTAGGCGCTTTACAGAGCCCAGAGCCTGAACCCCCTTAGTGCAAGCACAATGGCAACACGGGCAAGAAAAAACTCCCTGTTGGTCAGGAAGGACCCTTAAGCAGAACCACGGCACATAAGGGGGAACCCATCTGCTTGAAGTCGGCCGGGTGGAGATAGGAAGGGGGGATGGGGGAGGGTTGTGTGGCAGAAGGGGAAGGGAAACAACAGGTGTTGTACATAGCCTGTATTTGGTAGATGTACATCATATATATACAGACATCCGAGGGTAAATACATAATACAGACAAGACCAGTTTAGTGGGTATACACTGTGCTCATAGGGTTACTGTTACAGGGGTAAGGGGAGTAGGAACAGAGAAACATGTCGATGGTGGCAATAATATATATTGTATATCAATGCTAGCATAGGGTATGAGGTAGAGTAAGTGTACGGCAGTGCGGTGGCGGTGGGTGCAATTGGCCGAGTGTTTCTACAGGTAGACCGGGTGGAGAGACTACAGCAGCGTCCCATAGCGAAGATAGTCTAGATTAGGAGAGAAAGAAAAAGAACAGAGTGAGTGGGTTATTATAGGCATTAGCAATGTGATAAGAAAGGAAAGGGAGAGGGAGAGGGAGAGGGAGAGAGGGAGAGAGAGAGAGAGAGAGAGAGAGAGAGAGAGAGAGGCTGCCTGGCTAGGTGTATGGGAATTTTATTTAGTATTTAGTTGGCTGGTGACAGTCGCAAAACGCACCGTGTGCTGTACCCGGTTGCACTCCTTCACGGTACAACATACGCTGTCTGTAGCCCAGTTTTGTTGATTAGGGGGGTATTGCATGTGTTTAGTTATGCTGGCATTTAGCATTTAGTTTGGTTTGGCATTTAGTTCGGTTTGGCATTAGTTATGTTTAGTTATGCTGGCATTTAGCAATTAGTTTGGTTTCGTACATATGGAGATTTTAGTCGTAAACTTTGTTAGGGTTGCAGGGTACAACATACGCTGTCTGTAGCCCAGTGTTATACATTTTTATTTTTAATTCTTGTGTGTTCAGATATGTCTAGTTATGCTTGCTGACTGGCTGGCCCAGCAGGTGATGGGTTTGTTGACGCAATTACTTGTGGCTATAGGATGCACTAAAGAGGAATGTCTTTAGTCTCGATTTGAATATAGGTAGGGTGTCTGCATCTCTGATGGAGGCAGGGAGATTGTTCCAGAGGAGGGGGGCTCGGTAGCTAAAGACTCTGCCTCCTATTGTGGTTTTTGATATTCTTGGAATTACAAGGAGGCCTGCACTCTGGGAACGGAGCGGTCTTGGAGGGCAGTAGGGGACAACTAATTCCTTAAGGTAGTTTGGAGCCAGGTCATTTAGGGCTTTGTATGTTAGCAGGAGTACTTTGAAATCAATTCTACTTTTGACAGGGAGCCAATGCAGAGAGGCAAGTACAGGTGAGATGTGCTCATATTTTTTAGTTCTGGTGAGTGTACGGGCATCAGTGTTCTGTATAAGTTGGAGGCTCTTTATTGAGTTGATGCTGCATCCGGACAGGAGAGCATTGCAGTAATCTAGTCGGGAAGTAATAAATGCGTGGAATAGTTTTTCTGCATCTTGGAGGGATAGGACTTTTCTAATTTTGGCAAAATTGTGTAAATGAAAAAATTATGTCTTTGAGATCTGTTTTATGTGTGAGTCAAGTAGGAGGTCTTGGTTGATAGTTACACCAAGGTTTTTGATGCTAGTATTGGGTGTTGGGATGCCATCGAGTGTGGATAGATGGCTAGATAGAGTCACTCTCAATTGATCGGGGCCTACAAGCATAACCTCAGTTTTTATCAGAGTTGAGGTGCAGGAAGTTGTTAGCCATCCAAGATTTTACATCTTGCAGGCAAGTTTCTGTCTTGAATCTTTAGAATTTACTTGAATGTGTAAACTTCAAAACAGTTGTCAAGAGGGTTTTTTCACTCTGTTTCAGAACGTGTTACAGGAAGGAAATCAAACCCACACGCTGAAGTGAAGTTCATCTCTGTTCTACACGGGGTGCAGACTGAATCACAGAAACATGACATCAACTAGGACTTTGTCTTTGCTGGTTCAAGTGGTCAAGTGATCATACACATAGAGTCTCCAGTGTGTAGAATCATTTAAAAATGTCTGTTAATCATAACAGTTCTGTTTGGTTTGGGCAAATCAATATTAAATGAAATTCAATTTGATCAATATAATGCCAAAACTATAAACATGAGTAACACCCTCCCTTTCTTTTCACAGCTGAGTCACCTGTGTCTGTGTTCAGACCCACTGGAGGATCTGTCACTCTGGAGTTCCAGGGACACCAGCAGCTGGAGACAGAGAGAATACATTTACGTCAGGTGGGACTGTGGTCAAGAAACAATAATGAAATATGTACCTCTGAGAGACACTGTTACCTTATTGGTATATTTAATATTATATTATTAAATAAACTTTTATCAGTTCTCTTTCTAACCTGTGGTGAAAGTCATGTGATGTTAATATAACAAAGACTCTGGACCTGCTGTCAGTCGTCTCCTCTTTCTCCAGATAAGCAGGGCAATACCAGCACAGACAGGAACAACGAACAGGATAAACCAAATCCTATTTCCAGGGGGAGTCACTTTCTGCTCTGTGTCTGCAAAGAATTTCAATTAGCTTTATCAGACATGGACAAAGAGCTGTACGCAGTCCCTTCCCAGTCTGAGGACAGACTTCCTTTCTGTTCACAGACTCTGACACGACTTAAGATATTCACTGTTACATGTGGCTAGTGGCAGATGGTGCATACATTCTCTTGAACACAATACGAACACAATATGTAATCATTGACATAAATGTAATACAGTGGATGAGGGTGGTGTGAGGGCATATTAGAGTGCAAGTGACTGATGGTGCATTCATCTCTTTCTTACCTGAACACAACTGACACAACTGATTGATCTTCATGGTAGCATTTCTCCAGCTGACTTGGTTGCTATGGTTACATATAATTCTTCCACCTCTGACAGAGAGGATGAGGGTGGAGTCAGTGGAATGTTCTTCCTCTGGAGAGCAGGTGCTGCAGTCACAGGTGGAGGTCAGAGAGCGGTCACGACCTCTACAGGTCACTGTCACATTACAGGAGTCATTGCTGGACCAGTTACAGACCACGGACAGGACAGGGGACTCCACTGGATCTGAAACACACACACACACACACACACATACAGTATAACTCAAAAGACACAATTTGAACCTTATGATAGAGCTTGAGAACACTACTTTAAATTTGAGGAACCAAATGTCACACTCATTATTGTAAGCATATTAAACTATTTACATTTTAATACAGAATCAGTAACACTCACCCAGAACAGAGAGCCTGTATTCAGCATCAACCTCAGTTTCTACAGTATTGATCTTTCCTCTGTAGAGTCCACTGTCATTCTTCTGCAGGTTTTTCAGCTCCAGAGAGAAGGTCTCTTTATTAAACTCCACTCTGTCTTTATGGGTGAATACTTTAACAGTGTCTCTTGGAGGTGCATATTTCATAATTTTTTCCTGGCCAAAGTACCACTGTAAGATATCTACACTCTTCTTCTCCAGCTGCTGGTGTCCCTGGAACTCCAGAGTGACAGATCCTCCAGTGGGTCTGTACACAGACACAGGTGACCCAGCTGTGAAAAGACAGCGAGGATGTTATGTAAGTAATATGCAAGTAATCTGATCAAGATTGTGTTGATCTTTTTAGGTCTATCACAGTAGATTTCATGTATTTTGGTGTCTGCAAATGACAAATATGACTTTTCCTCTGTTGCTTAATAAAGTTTTCTAAGAGTGTAAAACATTTTGACCCCTTCCTGACACCAGGGGGAGCCATTTCACCATTGAGCATTTGTGCTGTCATCATGACTTCTGTGCAGTGGCCACGTGACCTTCCCCTACCAACACTAATACAAAAGCCACACAGAGAACACCAGGTGGCTTTCACCCATTGGAGCTTGTTCATCATGTTCTCTCTTTAGAGAGGAACAGCCTTCAACATGAACACATGCAGGAGAATAACATGCTGCTTTGCTGAGAGTGCCCATCATCTTTATCAGTCACATGATGACTTTACTCTCAGTCCATTGGCTTGGGATATGTGACAGAGGTGACCTGTGCACTTCATAAGCATCACTTCTTTAGAAGCACAAAGGTATGCATGCATGTGTCAGCTATAACTCTTACTCCCTCTTTCTCTTTTAGACATCATCTAACAGCATTTTTCTTCTCCAGGCATTAATTCTTCCGGAGAAGAAAAAGAGAAAGGTACACTAATGACTGTAGAAACAGTACTTTTCTACAGTTCCTTTACAGTTATTGAGGTAAACAGACACAACTCTACCTCTATAGGGATCCTTTATACACCTTAGACACTTATAATTTGATAATATATTTTTGTAAAACTTATTATGTTCTCAATTTACCTTTTTTTTTCTCTCTGTTTTCTCTCTCTCTCTGTTTGTTTCATTCACTTTCATTCCCACCCTCTCTCTCTTCCTCTCACCTGTAATTTGGTGGTACTTATTCAAATATATAATTATATATATTTGACTTTGATTCTCTTTTAAAAAGTAGGGGGGGGGGCACGCGAGGAAGGACCTCATTTCAGAAAGAGATCTGATATCAACCACACACATTGGTAAGGAAGTTAGGAAATGTCTGTTTCTACCGTCATTAGTCCTTCCAGATTGAAAGAAGAGAAAGAGAAAGGTAAACTACTGTTTCTTTACAGTTATTGAGGTAAACAGACACAGGTCTATCTCTGTATGGATCCTTTCCATGTTGTCAGACACTTATGATAACATTAGAAGCCTGTCAGTGACAACACCAAGCAGTTTTCCCCATAGGATAACATTGTATAGCCTTTTTGTGGTTGATGATTACAGCATTCTGACTCAATACTGGACCGATTTTGTCTTTGTTTTTGTCCCTTGTAAAAATTTGGAACCAAAAATATGAGGGCCCAGGTTTGCTGGAATTGGGGTGCAGGTGTAGGAGTCCACAGTCTTAAGAGCTAGCCATAAAACGGGACTGTTTTAGAGGGAGGCAAAAAGAAGCCATTCTTTCAGAAGATCCATATTAAGACATGAATGGAGGCTTTTTAAGATATGGGGAAAAGGTTTTCATGGTCATATGAGACCACCAAAGAGCTTTTTGGCAAACCCTCAAAGCGCTACTTGAGGCGTAAATCTAACACTGCCAATGCCTCAAGAAACACCATTGTGAAATATGTCAGTGGTAACATCATGCTGTGGCGATATTTCTCTTGTGCAAGAATTGAAAACCTCTCAGAATTGAATAGAGAATTAATGGAAATAGATTCTACACTATAGCTCAAGAAAACCTGCTACAGTCTGTTTAAAACAGCAGAGAGGTATTATCTACCAGTAGGACAGTAACCCAAGGCACAAGGCTAAAGCAACACTGGAGTTGCTCAGTAACAGTAAAGTGAACACTCACCTGTGGCAAGGAGGAATGGTAGAAGCAGGGGGGAAAGCAAGCAGACCAGGTACAGCATCATAGATGTAGGAGAAGTCCAAACTCTAGAAGATATTAAAGTAACGACTATAACCTGTTTGGACACCAACCAGAAGAAGCATCACAGCAGAAAGAAACATGTGAGAAATAAGACACATGAGAGTATAACCACAGGAAGTTAGCCAGGAAACTGAGTTAAGCCACTCAGTTTCCTGGGTAACTTCCTGTGGTTATACTCTCATGTGTCTTATTATCAGTCACAACTGAGGTTCAGATTTCTGTGTGTGTGTGTGATCTAGATTCATCGTGTGCAACAGCACTAACTTGATTTCTGAGTAGAAGTCCTCCAGGCTGTGCTGACTACATCTGACACACTAACCACAGACCCTCTCAAAGCCGCAGCTACATAGTGCCTCAACCAAGTGTGAATATTAACTTACACTTAAGACTTTCAAAGACATACAGGAAAATCAGGCAATAGCCTGCTAACTGAATATAGAATACAGTTACATCATGGTGAAACTGGCAAGATTATCCTTATCACTAGCAAAACAGCCATACCACTTTAATTACAGCACAATTTAATTTACAACACACTATTTCAATTAGCATTATGCAAAGACACATCAATCAGAATCAGAATCAGAATCAGGTTTTATTGGCCAAGTAAGTTTGCACAAACAAGGAATTTGACTTGGTAAAGTGACTCGCAGTGTGCTTACACAAAATATACAACACAATACAATACAATACAATACAAACAAACAAACAGTGCAATGGACTAAGGAGTTTAAGAAAGTATGTACAAGGCGGAATGGCTATATACAGTAGCTGTGAAATGTTGCACAACAGTAGTGGAGAAGTGGAGAGTGCGAGAAGTGCAGGGATAAATATATAAATATATATGCTACAGTGGGTTAGTTGTTCAGTAGTGAGACGGCGAGGGTGAAGAAACTGTTTTTGTGTCTGGAGGTTTTGGCGAACAGTGATCTGTAGCGTCTACCAGAGGGGAGGAGTTTGAATAATTTGTGTCCGGGGTGTGAGGGGTCTGCAGTGATTTTTCCTGCCCGTTTCCTGACTCTGGAGGTGTACAGGTCTTGGATGGTGGGCAGGTTGGCACCGATGATCTTTTCTGCAGACCTGACTGACCGTTGGAGTCTGTTCTTCTTCTTCAGATCCAAACCAGACAGTGATTGAAGTGCACAGAACAGACTCTATGACGGTGTAGAACATGATCAGCAGATCCTGAGGCAGGTTGTACTTCCTAAGCTGGTGCAGGAAGTACATCCTCTGCTGGGCCTTCTTGATGATGGTGTTGATGTTGGGTTCCCACTTCAGATTCCGGGAGATTGTGGATCCCAGAAACCTGAAGGATTTCACAGCCAACACAGTACTGTTGTGTATGATGAGGGGGGGCAGTGCTGGGGGGCTCCTCCTGAAGTCCACTGTCATCTCCACGGTTTTAAGCGTGTTCAGCTCTAGGTTGTTGCGACCGCACCACAGGACCAGCTGTTCAACTTCCCGCCTATATGCAGACTCATCATCATCACGGATGAGGCCGATGACTCACACAATAATCAAACAAATAAACAGTGGAATGTGTGTCTTAAGGTCATACAGCACAGACACATCTCCATCTTACACGAGTAGGGTGAATTAAACACTGTGTGAGAAGGTGAAGTCCCTCCCCCTTCTCACTGTGGCCCAAGAGGGGAGAAGGGATGGACTCCCCCACCAGAATGGTTGGGTCCGGGGTTCCCCCACATCGGTGGATGGGTCCAATTTGGACTGATTGGGTCCAATTAGCCCCATGGGCTGCCTTATTAAAAGGCGCACCTCATTGTTGAGGGAGAGACAGAATGAACAGGCTCAGAGGAAAGCTGGGACAAGGTACTAGACCTGTGTGACACAGTTGTACCTTGTCTGTTTTAGGGCTTTAGTTTTGTTCAGTGTGTATTTATATGCTTTGGGTTTTTAAATAAACCTGTTATGTAAATAAATATAGCTATTTTTATAAGAAAGCCACTGTCTCCTGTGCTGTGTGTGCTTCCTACCTGCAACCCCATTCCAGCAGCCTACATCCCACATCGTGAGATGGCCGGCTCGGGCCATTCTCACACACTGTGAAAGCAACAAACAGGAAGCTTGTTTACCATTGGCCAAAACAACAAACAGGAAGCTTGTTTACCATTGGCTGAATCTGTCACTGCACCAGTATGACAGAAACAGAGATTAGTGATTCCAGGGGGGTATTCGTCGTAGCTCGCTAAACGGTTTAGCGAGCTAATTTTCAGGCTAAGATAAAAAACGCCCCTCTTTTTGGTTCGTGGAAGCAACTTTTGATAAATCTCCATAGTTACACATCGATTAGCACTAACCTGCTCCAGGGCAGGCTAACTTAAGTGTAGCTGGATAAGCTTGCCACACCCCCGGAAAAAGGAGGGATCCCATTGACCAAGGACTGATATTAGAGTTAGATTAGCGGAGGGAGAGAGTTCTTTGCGATCGCCAAGATCCATTATTCTTGTATGAGCGCTACCGATTCAGCCGACAAGGAATCATTAATTTACAAGACCTTCTCGAGTCATTTATTGCAAACACCACATTGACTGTACATTTTTGTAGTGTCGGTGATGCGGAGAACAAAGCACTCATAATTATATGAGTGTTATTAGTACACCATAGCACATCATTATTGTAGAAAATGATTACGGTGGACTCATGATAAGAATAGAGAGAAATACAGACAATTTATTTTCACTGCTTCAATTTATTGCATTTGTTATTAATACATTTAGTCATTTAACAGACGCTTTTATTCAAAGCGACTTCCAAGGAAATGTAAAACTACATCGAGGAAGGAGGTGAGGGGATTTGAACTAGCAACCATGTAGATGCAAACCGGTAGATGAAACCTCTGTACCAGCTGAAACTTGGTGTTAGGTATTCATACATAGATATCACCCTATAAACATCCCAACACACCTTGCTCTCACAGCGGTGGTGGTGTTGAATTTTGCCATGATTATGGTCTTGTATTCTTCATAAGCGTTCATGTTCATCTCCTACTCGCCAGCGGAGAAAAAAAGAGCCCTTTTCTTTGAGTTTAGAACCATTATACCGTTAGAAAATCATGGTTTTGGTGATCGACCTTTCCTGCCTTTTGAAGTAGGACGTGCACGCGCAAATGCCATGATAACTTTAGCCTGCTTGAAATTAACCACATGATTAGGATGCGGGTCAGCCGTCAACGAACCGATATTTGCTGTTCTCAATCAGCTCGCTAATCTTAACGGGCTAAAAGGCCAATTGATTAACTTAGCTTCAATCCTACGACGAACGTACCCCTGGTAACTATGCAACATGCACATACACATGCAAATCACTATGATTGTGAATTCCTGTACTGACCACCAGGGAAATCTGCGCTTCTGAAAGCGTCAGTTCTAAGTGGGGATTTAAGGGGGGGGGCTATCACTGTCACCAGTCGCTGTTATGTATCTCTTATTTGTGGTTGAAAAAGGTGTATATTGTTAATTTGCTGTTGGCTTTAATTGAGTGTACCTGCGCTGTGTTAGAAAATGTGCATGTGCGCCAGAGGCATAACTATAGAGTCTATAGTTTAGACAATGCAGTCAGCACGGAGGGTTCGTAGGCAAAGGAGGCCCTGCCTTATTATTTTTCTCGGAGATATGACTGACAGATTGTTAGTGTGTCGCTAGTTTGTGACACCTTATGCTATATATGCCCTCGACATGGCAAACCTGTCCCTGTCATGGTTTCCATTATTTTTTCTGAACTACGCCTTTCAAACATAAAAGTGGTGATGCATGATTTGCTTTTTCAATGGACAGGGTAGCCAGCCCATTCAGCCTCTCTTGCCCTAAGCTGCCCCTCAGGTAGGTCTTAATAAGTTTCAATTTAGAAAAGGATCCCTCTGCTGTTGCCCTGTCACATGTAATGTCAGAAACAATAGCAGGGCAGTGCACACCTCAACGAAGGTGGATGTTATGGAGTAGTCTTTGACCTGTCTACTTTCCCAATACAATAGCCCAAAGTATCTAATTCAACCATAAAATCCAACACATTGTTGGTAAAATATATATATACGCCTAACGGTGTTTGTGTGTGCGTGTGCATGCGTGTTTTGCGATCGGGGGGGGGGGGTATGACATGTCCAGGCCCATGGGGCCCATGGTTTCATAATCCGTCTATGACTGTCACTGGTTGTAGGAAGAGGCAGAGATCATAATTGAAAATGAGGGGGATATGTGATCCCAAAGTGCTCTCTATGACTGGAGGGAAACTAAACGCTGTTCTGATAGGTGCCAATCGCCACAGGTTGTCCGGTTACTAGGCCTTTAAGGGCGGGGAGCTGCCCAAACAACATGCACACAGAATCAGAACCATACACACAGAATCAGAACCATACACACAGAATCAGAATTATACACACAGAATCAGAACCATACACACAGAATCAGAACCATACACACAGAATCAGAATTATACACACAGAATCAGAACCATACACACAGAATCAGAATTATACACACAGAATCAGAACCATACACACAGAATTAGAAACATTTCACGCATAATCAGAACCATACACACAGAATCAACCACAGACATCTTCATGTTATCCCACCTTCTGCACTCTCAAGGATCTCACAGAAGGGAAAAAAGGAGCAATGATGATGCTGCGATATGAGTCATAAAGGAGGCGGTCATAAGGACTTACTCCCCCCATCAAACACCACGTTCATACTACTGTAAGCTTTTGCGCCGCCCTGGCATTTTTTTGGCCAACCAAATTAGTACACAGGAAGAGGCATCGACGTGAATAAAGCCATTGTAGCTGCACTGGGGCCCCTGTCAGATGAGTAGAGGGGCCCTCCCATACATCAACCAGGCCCATCGAAAGACGAGCGGCTAACATTTGGTAAATATTAACGAAAATTGAGCACACGCCTCACACGCCACACTTTATTCCACTTCATATTTACACACCACACGCCTCACCCGGAAAGCTACATCGATTGCGAGTGACACCAGCCACCCCGCACACAGTCTGTTCAGCCTCCTACCCTCTTTTTGAAAAGCATGGTTTTCAGTGCTGGAATACGCCGTTTTAAAGTAAGGGGTGTTGTGTACTCCTACAAGACTACAAGACTATTTAACGGGATGCTATGGAGCAGTTAACCTGGCTATTAAGTATCCTAGCTATCTATAGCTTAGGGAACCATCTTAACAGTTTGCAGTTGCCTGTGTGTGATTAACTAATATGTGTGAATATGAACTTGTGAACATAAACTCGTTAATATGAAACTGCACAGGACACCCTGGGGGTAACCATAGCAACCCAGAAACGCAATGTTCGCTGAAAAGATTAATTTCTCCAAATCAGCTCATATCACCAATAAAAGACAGTCTTGAATTCAAAGTGATCACAACTTTTAGTGTGGACGGAAGGGCTAAACGGAGAAATATTTATGAGTTTCTATATTTACCCGGGTTAGTAAACCAAAAGCTCTAATTCTAATTCATCATCCATTGTGGCAGGAACACGCAGGCTCTTTCTTCCCTATTTTAGTGGAGCGCTAAATAACACAAATGGGCGGTGTTAGGCGCTGATTACGACGAGGTTCTAAATACCACGGAAAAATACCGTGCGGTATATGCGGTTTGGCAAAAGCGCAGATTAAGCTGCGGTCGCAATGTTAGTAAATGAGGCCCAGAGTTCAGTCCTGTGTGACATCTTAGAAAGTTCATCAAATAAACCAGGGGTTTCAAACTCAAATACACCAAAATTAAAAACTGCGTCCAAGTCGAGGGCCGGACATATTCAATATTTATTGGAAAAAAAATTATATATGTTCATATGTTTAACATAGGCCTATTGAATCTGGGACAAGGAGCCTAAAGCTTAGGCCTATTAGTTATTGCCTACAAACACAGAGATCAAATTTCTAAATAAAATAAACATCAGTGGCATACATTTCTAATGCCTCTCATTTCTGCATATCGCAGGCGCTCCATCTGTGGTCAGTCCCGCAAGTTTGTCCCAAGGCAGCCCCATTTCATTTACACATTTGGATACCTCTTCAAAGAGATATTTCCCCGTAGAATAATAAAAAATTATATACTTAAAAGAAATAATAATGAAAAAAAAAAAGATAAGCAACAGTTTGACAAAACAGTGCAGTTAATATAACAAATTGTAAAAACCAGACAGACATACAAGGTAAACAACAGTGTGACAAAACAGTGCAGTTTAGATAACAAATTGCAAAAAAGCAGACAGACAGACATACAAAGTGTTGAAGTTACGTGTGAGTAATGCAGTGACCTAATTATGGTTGCAGGTTTGGTTATTTTGTATCTATTTCTTAAGTTTGTTTTTGAACACTGAAATACTGGCACACTCCCTTGCATCAGTAGGGAGGGTATTCCAGTAATTAGAGGCACGTACTGAGAAGACATCTTTCTTTTGTGGACCATACCATGAATTGTATTACTGTTGTTATCACAGAATATGCAGTCAATTACAGTTTTTTACAATTGCTAACAAACATGAACCTATACTTAGGATGACGGGTTAGACAATGGTACAGGGGGTAGAGGAGTCGTTTAGTAATCGGAAGGTTGCCAAGCCATTGCCATCCTTCAGCTTTATAAACTCATTTAATGGTGGAGCTGCCAGCCCATGTAATATTTAAAAAATGAGACAGGCATCCAAAAACTGTAAGAAACTGTTTGCCCTTTACATCGGTAAACATATATTCTGCCACTCACCTCTCTTGAAAACGCCTGTTTTCAAAGTCCACCTTTAGTTTGGCTTATTTTTGGGAGGGAAAGAGACAGGCCGCAAGCTACACTTTGACTTCAGGTGATGAGGCTGCAGACAGTGGGGCAAGGGCTTGCGCTTGCAGGCCTAAATTGACACAGGCTACCAACGCGGTGGCAGTGCATTGTGGGACTTGCAGTATTAGTAGTGCGTGCGACATACTGGCAATGTCCAGCATGTAAAGTATGTCACAACTGCAATAAAAAGAACCTTAATGCACGATATTTTAACAATCAAGTAGAGGAGAGCAAAGTCCATACAGTGGATGAGAGTGTCTATGGAAGGAATTCTATGTGGATGTAGTAAAAGAGCGGAATGGAGATAAAAAAGGACTGGATACTGACATTAAAAGTGAATGATGTGAAGCCACTTGAGAGACTGATTGAACAGATTTAGAGAATCTTTGCTTAGTAGTAAAGTTATGAGTAAAACAAGATAATGTCTCTTTCAGGATTAGAGTTTAAGCTGAAATGCATTAAGAGTAACAGTTAAAGGTAAGCTACTCATAAGTTGAGATATGAGTGCTGTCTTGATGAAAGTATACTTTTATTTTAAGAAAGGTGTTATGTATTGTAAAGTACTATTTCAATAGTACTTTACTGGAACTCGTACTTAACCGTACAGCAACACATGTATATTCAACTTCACTTCTTCACATTAATACGTAATCATAATAGCCTGACACCTAGTGACAGAGAATACAACAAAAGGGAGATGCAATGATATGAACAAATAGTGATTTGGTTATTTTCAGTTAAGCCTATGACCATCAGCTAGATGGCGCGTGTGCAGTGTCAGACTAGACGTGAACTGATGAAGTTGCATGGTTCCTCTTGTAAGCCTGTTGCGTTCTAAAGTAATAGATCAAGAACATTCTGTTGCGTTCTAAAGTAATAGATAAAGAACATTCTCTTCAAGTTACCTCATGGTGTGTTTATTGAAGAACCCACACTACAATCAAAACAATGCTGAAGGTTAGTTCTTGGCATGCTGAATCCCATCTCAGTTCATATTTACTAACTTAATTATAATCTTCACTTTACCTTATTAAAGTACTATAACAGATCATAGCATATATGTAGAACATGCTGAATCCCATCTCAGTTCATATTTACTAACTTAATTATAATCTTCACTTTACCTTATTAAAGTACTATAACAGATCATAGCATATATGTAGAACATGCTAAATCCCATCTCAGTTCATATTTACTAACTTAATAATAATCTTCACTTTACCTTATTAAAGTACTATAACAAATCATAGCATAGATGTAGAACATGCTGAATCCCATCTCTGTTTATATTTACTAACTTAATAAAAATCTTCATTTTACCTTACTGAAGTACTATAACAGATCACAACAAGGACACAAGAGCATCATTTCTCTTCATTGGCTGGATAGGTTTCATGGCCCTCCGAGGATAGATGTGATTCTGTTCACACGTTGGTGTCGGCGGTGGATGGAGAGTCTGCTGGGACAAACTGCACAAGGTGCAAAGCAGATATAAGAAAAATAAGAGCTATTACAATGCAAAATAATTTGAGTTGGATTAGTGAAACTACCCAGGTACATCTTGTTTGATTTCTTACATCTTAAATAATTGACATGTATTCATTCAGATGTTTTTATCCAAAATTACTAATAGTACATATATACATTTTCATCAGTGTGTGCTCATGCTGTCAAATTCAAACATACACACAAACACACACACACAGACACACAGACACACACACAGATTCTCAGATACTTCATCTTGTGGATATCTCTCTCCCTCCCTCCATATATCTATCTCCCTCACTCCCTCTCTCTCCTTCCCGCTCTATCTATCTCCCTCCCTTCCTCTCTCTCTCTCTCCCTCCATCTCTCTCCCTCCCTATCTCTCTCTCTCTCCCTCCCTTTCTCTCCCTCCCTTTCTCTCCCTCCCTTTCTCTCTCCCTCTTTCTCTCTGTATTCCTCTTTCTCCACTTTCTGTTTCTCTTTTGCTGTCAGCATCTCTCTCTCCTTCGTGCTCCATTACTTCAGCTAAAACACAGTTGGCTGAAGTACCTGCTCAGTGACTCCTTGCTCCAGCCTCTTCACCCACCAGTAGAGGGCAGCACTGCACAGAGCCACAATCAGAGCACCTCCAGCAATTCTAATCCATGAAGACACTGGTCCAGGAACACATGGAGCATTACCATTGTCTTCTGAAAAATGATTAAAAAAAACTATTATTGTAGATTGACCTTACGACCGAGCTGAATAATGTCACTTCCCTTTTGATTGTGATGTAATAGTACACCACTCACTATGCTGTCTGCACAAAGCAAAGCATGAGTAAAAGTCTCATCTCACTCTGAACTCCATAGTGAGCTCCGTGTATTTTGTAGGGGTTGATTCAATAAAATGGATGAATGTTTTACCAGTCCTACCACAGAGTGCTTTGATGTCCATCATACCATTTCTCCAGCTGACTGGGTTGCTATGGTTACAAATAATTCTTCCACCTCTGACAGAGAGGGTGAGGGTGGAGTCAGTGGAATGTTCTTCCTCTGGAGAGCAGGTGCTGAAGTTACAGGTGGAGGTCAGAGAGAGGTCACGACCTCTACAGGTCACCGTCACATAACAGGAGTCATTGCTGGACCAGTTACAGACCACGGACAGGACAGGGGACTCCACTGGATCTGAATCACACACACAAAAACAACTCAAAAGACACATTTTTATATGATAGAGCTGGAGACCACTACTTGACACTTACTAAAATTTAAATACAGCATCAGTTACACTCACCTAGAACAGAGAGCCTGTATTCAGACTTAACCTCAGTTTCTACAGCACTGATCTCTCCTCTGTAGAGTCCACTGTCATTCTTCTGCAGGTTCTTCAGCTCCAGAGAGAAGGTCTCCTTATTAAACTCCACTCTGTCTTTATGGGTAAATACTTTAACAGTGTCTCTCAGAGGTGCATATTTCATTATTATTATTTTATTTTCTTGACCAAAGTACCACTCTATGAGATCTACACTCTTCTTCTCCAGCTGCTGGTGTCCCTGGAACTCCAGAGTGACAGATCCTCCTGTGGGTCTGAACACAGACACAGGTGACTCAGCTGTGAAAAGACAGCGAGGGTGTTACGTAAGTAATACGTAAGTAATCTAATAAAGATTGTGTTGATATTTGTAGATCTATCACAATAGATTTCATGTACTTTGGTATCTGCAACCTATCCTCTGCTGCTATAGAAAGCTGATTAAGAGTCTAAGACATTTTGACCCCTTCCTTCCCTTGTTGAACATTGTGCTGTCATCATGACCTCTGTGCAGTGGCCACGTGACCTTCCCCTACCAACACTGATACAAAAGTCACACACAGAACACCAGGTGGCTTTCACCCCTTGGAGCCTGTTATGCATTAAGTTCAAGTCACTTATGCTTGCCTACAGAATGCTTGCTGGTTCTGCTCCCACCTACCTAAATGCTCTTGTACGGGCAAATGTTACACCCAGGATGCTGCGCTCGTTTAGTGAGCGTCGTTTGGCACTGCCGTCTGTGCAAGCACGGCAATCCAGACTATTCTCATTTGTAGTTCCACGTTGGTGGAACGAACTGCCTAGTATTACCAGAGCAGGGGCATCCCTCTCTACCTTCAAGAAGCTTTTGAAAACCCGACTCTTCAGAGAGCACCTCCCTTCCTAACTGGCACCTTGACTAGTGCTTAACTTGCAGTTACATTCCTGCACTTTTATTTCTTTTCTATGTCGTTTTTCTATTTATTATGTAAAGTAGTATTAATTGTTACACCAGGTTTTTATTGCTCTTAGCTTGACTGTTCTCTCCCCTGTACGTCGCTTTGGACAAAAGCGTCTGCTAAATGACTAACTGTAAATGTTATCATGTTCTCTCTTTAAAGTAACATTATGCAACAATTGTACCTTAAAATAACAGCTTGAAAAAAATTGTGCCGCTACAATGACTTTTAATATGGCGATTTGCCTCTCCGCCATTGCCATCAGGGGTCTGTGGGGAAATAACTGCGCTATGTAGGATTCTGGGGCCGCCCCATCCGGGGCGGATGTACTTCGACCTGCTTTCTGGCAGTGATTACGCAATGCCATATAGTGCCAGTCCACGCTTGCAGCTATAAGCGCGAAGCAAGCAAAGTCTCATCAGTATTCATCATGGAGAACGCACCAAAGAAACAGAAGAAGACGATGTCTGATGAAGTAAAGAAGAGAAAAAGAGAGGCCGACAGAGCAAGAGATCGGACTAGGGTCACAATCGGAACAGCTTTTACTCGTTGGCGAGAGCTGAAAGACACATTTGGATACAAGTTCGATTCAGAGCTAGCCATCTTTCTGCTGGATTAGTAAGTAGTTTATTTGCTGTCCTACTCTTGCTTGATGTTTGACTGTGTTAGCAAAGTTGTTGACTCGCTAGTTTGTCACACACGAGGAAAGCACATTTCAATAGGTTTTGCTAGGCTTAGCCGCTATCAAGACATCTCGTTACTGGACTTAAAAGGGTGTAGGCGGATCGCTGCCCTTACAAAAAAAAATAATAATAATTTATGATGTATGGTTCAGATTGCCACCGTATCATAATACTGAGTTCAGTTTGTCATTTTGTGATGTCCGATATCTTGATATATGTGTTAATTCACTTCAGTGTAAATCTTAAGCCCAATGAAGATTTAAGAGTTACTTGACTGTAAGGACAACATTACAGTATGTACCTAGTTAATAATATTCTGTTTCAGTTACTCCCATACTGACTATATACACTAATCTTAATTAGAAGCTTATACTTTTCTAAGAAGGGAGATGTAATATTCACATTGAATATTATTTGATATGTTACTGTTGGCCAATCAGTGCGCTTCATGATTTATATGTTGCATTCCTACTGCGCATCCTCAGTGTGTGTTTAGAGTGACACGTGACACAGCTAGGTCACGTATTATGTTGCTCCCGCATCAGTATTATTAAAATACAGTTTATAGCAAGTCGGTGTGCTCCTGATTTTTGTACATGCAGTACGAAACAAGACAGTAGTTCTCCATGATAACATTGACATGTCTTTGGTCTGCTATGAAAGTAAAGAATATTATATGCTACATTCAACTCTAATATTTCTATGTCTATTTTTTTCCTCTTCATTAGGAGATGGCAGAATGGATTCCCCAGGTATGTTTGTTTCTATGTGGGTTAGAATTTCAGGATGCAGACAGTTCACACATTGACATCTGTACTCTTCATTCTACAGGCCACTGTGCACAGTACTGCACGTACACAACCCTTGAGCAGGACGCAAGGGACATTGTGCATATAGTGACTGTTGACAAGCGGGAAACAGACAGAAATTCGGTCATTATGGAGAAGGAGTGCTTCATAGGGAGCATGGACGTACTACTCCAGGAGATTCCTGTAAAAGAAGTGGGTCACAGATGCCCACCCTCAAATAACTGCATTGCTTAGTAAGGAAAACGGATGCATTATTTTGATTTCTGATTTTGTCTTGGTTGTTGTGTGATTGTAAAGGCTATACTGTTTGTTACAGATCCAGAGCGTGGCAAATATAAGGCTTGGGAACTGCAACATTCTCTGGACATCTGGCATGCTGCAAAGAATTTGGGAAAAAAGCTACGACAGGTATGCCATTTACCAAACCTATTTTACACTCTCCAATAAGATGAATTGTAATCTCAATGTTCTTCAAATGTTTGGATTTTCACATGAGTACACCTTACAGTCTTAGCAAGAATAATAACCTTTCACAGCTGCACATAGGCAGTGCCTGTTTAACACTCTTGTATCTTGAAATCAGGCTAGCACAGTGTCCCAAGTCCCAGACTGCTATCATGGCTTGGGTGAAACACATTGTGAACCACTTTTGGTATTGCTGCAAGCAAGCAAAAACCAAGGAACAGTTCAAGGTATGTTGGGAGGAAATGTAGCCGTAGGCCAAAATAATAATGCTGTTTTATTTTGTTTGCCATGCTGAAAAGTGAGGTTTCTGACTGTCCAGTACGGTATACTATGTGTATATATTGAGTATATAATGTTCTGATTTTGCAGATGATGTGGCATGGTGTCTTGCATCATGTCCGCAATCAACATGGGCAAGTGGTTGCTGTGATCATGATCCATTGGATGACAGTAGCCAAGTAAAGTCGTGGATAAAGCAAGGTAATTAAAAACATTATGCTCGGGTGGTTTCTGTTACTGTGAATGAACTCTAATAATTTGATAATTTGATGTGAACTCTCACAATGATGTGATTACAGGTACAGCAGCTCACCAGGCACTTGCTGCAGTCATTCTGGAAAAGCGCTTTTTGAGGAATGTGAGAAAGTTCCTCAATTTCAGGTATGCCCCTATAGTTATGCAAATGCTAGTATTTGTCATACATTTGCACATACACACAAGCACTTTGATCATATTTCTGAACTTTTTTGTCTGTCTTGTAGAACCATTACAAATACAATAATTCTGAAATAACTGGATGATGTACATCGTAAAGTATTGTATAACTCATCATATATCACTCTGATTTTCCATGTTTGTTTTGTGTGCAAAATCAGCTGCTTAGGCCTGACTGCTAAGCACATTAGAATTGAAATTGAAATGAAGCCTCATCTGATACTTTTCCTGGAGTAGTATCTAGTGGTGAGAAGTGTGTCACTGACTGGCCTTTCGGGTTATGTATGTGTTTTTCAGGACAACTTCAGATTTGGAGAATTTCCAAAACCACATACTTATGTATGCAGGAAAGCGGTTTGCCTACAGCCCCCGTTTACAAAACCCGGACATTGCTTGGAGCAATCGATTACAACTATCACAACCACCGCATTCCTGCACGTGACAAGGATGGACACCGAATGTAAGCTTTGTTATAACAGTAGTGTACTACCAAAAATAATTCATTAGTTCTTACCTAAACAGTTGTGGAATTGTGCAATTACTTTACTAGGTACAGACGGTACTTCAACAAGAAGTCTAAGCACTGGAGTGTATATGTGTTGAAGGAGAGCAAAGGCTACCACTACATTCCAGACCTTCAGAAGGCCATCCTTGCCGAGAGGCTGGGAAGTGGAAAGGGCCTTCCCAGAATACAGGGTCTAAGGCCTGATGATCCCAGGCGCTTGGGTTTGCTTGCCGCAACGCAGCCTCCTTCCACATCTTAACCTGTCGCGGCTCAGGTTTCACGGGGAGAGGGTGGTGCCCAAAGTGAATTCTAAACTATTCCATTCTTTCATAGCTGTGTATGTAAATAATTTGCAAATAATCGTAAAAAGAAATATTTTAATTTATATGTAAATACAAAACAATGAACATCGAACATCAAACTGTACATGTTTTTTGACATTGAACATAAATAACAAAACTATTTAAATATTGACACATTTACATCAAACGGCGCACCCTGAAGCCAACATATTGACCCAAGGGGTCAGGAAATGCAGTCCTTATTTTCCAAATCCAGCAGCTTGGAATAATGACCCTATTGCCTTCACCCAAGCGGCCATGCTGCCACAGTACAAATTGGCGGTATGCCGCATGTCTGTACTGTCGCTGCTCCACCCCTGGTTCCTGTTCGTCATCAACAGCAAACACATCGTTCCATGCAGCCCGTGCCAGCCGTAATATAGAACTGCATACACTGCATACAGTGGGTACGGAGAGTATTCAGACCCCTTTACATTTTTCACTCTTTGTTTTATTGCAGCCATTTGCTAAAATCGAACAAGTTCATTTTTTTTCGCATTAATGTACACTCAGCAACCCATTGTTAAGTCCCGGCTCATAAAATAAGTTATGTTTCCTTTATTATCTTATTTTACTCAGTGTTGTGTGTTTGTTTACTCATCTCTCCTCTTGTTTCAGATATCTCACGCCCTGCCCTTGTGTGTGCTCCGCCTTGTTGATTGTCTGCCCGTCTTGATTATTGTCACCTGTCCTGTCATGATTGTTGACACCTGTTCCTCATCGCCTTGTGTATTTAGTCTGTGTGTTCCTGTTGTCTCGTTGCCAGTTCGTCTTTGTTCCCCCCGTGTCTCAAGAGTTCCAGCGTTTCCCATGATTTCCAAAGTTCTAGTGATAACGACCCTTGCTTGTATAATCGACTCCGTGTTTGCCTTCTCCTTGCCGGTACCTTTGCCTCCACAACCTCCCACCTGGATAACGACCCTGGACTGTTTACTCAACTCCATGATTGCCTCCTCCTTGCCGGTACCTCTGCCTCTACAAACTACTACCCGTGTGACGACCCTGGACTGGATAAACGACGATCCCCGCTGCCCGTCCCTGATTGGAATTGTTTGTTTGTATTTGGACTGTCTTACCGTGTACCGAACCCGTTCAGTAAAGCTTGTTATTCTGCATCTCTGTCTCCGAGTCGAGCATTTGGATCCTACGTTTCCACGTACATTACAGTACGAACTGGCCAGAAAGATGGATTCAGCCAACTCCGATCCCGTGCGCGCTGCCTTGCAGGCACAGGGCAGAAGACCATCAGAATGAAGTACAGTTTAACACGCTTCGTCTCTAGATGCAAGGGATGTCGGATCGCCAGGAGAATGTTCACAGTCAGGTTGGTCTACTGACTAATACGTTCCAACAGCTCATGGATCGCCTTGGTCCCGTCATCGCTCCGAGTGCTGTTCAAAAGCCTGCTCCAGCTGCAGCCTCAGCTTCAGTTTTACTACCCACTGCTCCGTCTGCTATTTCTCCACGTCTCTCCCGTCCCGAGAGATTTTCAGGGAATTCTGGAGATTGTCGGCCCTTTTTGGTTCAATGTGGTCTTCACTTTGAATTAAATGCACCTTCTTTCCAGACAGAACGTAAGGTGGCGTACATCATGTCATATCTCTCTGGCAGGGCAGAGAAATGGGCGACTGCCGAGTGGGCAAGAAACTTGCACGTCTGCTCCTCGGTTCAGCTGTTTACGGATACGCTGGGCAAGATATTCAACACCACTAGACCAGGTCGAGAGGCAGCGAGAGAACTGATGGGACTTCGTCAGGGCAATCGGAGTGTCTCTGATTATGCTATTACTTTTCGCACATTGGCAACCGATAGTGGCTGGAATGAGGAGTCCTTGTTTGATGCTTTCCTGTATGGGTTAGCGGAGCCCATAAGGGATCAGTTAGTCAATCGTGATTTACCAGAGAATGTTGATTCTCTCATTGAACTGACAGTCAAAATTGATAAGAATCTCCAAGATCGTGGGAAACCCAGGCCTGATTATTCTGCACCTTTCCAGAGGGGACAGCGGGCTACCACTCAGCAGTCCTGGCGAGCCCCGGCTCGGTTCTCATCCGCGGCCGTCGCACCAGCGCCATCTGCAGATGCGGAGGAGCCAATGCAGCTAGGACGAACCAAGCTCAGTCCAGAGGAGCGTCAACGTCGAGTTCGGGAGGGAAGATACATCTATTGTGGGCAGATGGGTCATTTTCTCTCAGGCTGTTCAGTGAGGGACCAGGCAACTGCAAGATCTACACTGGTAAGCCACACCACTGTTTCTGCTGTTCGACCTCTCATGCAAGCAAGGCTTATCACACCATCTCAGACTGTTACTTATCCTTTTTGGTTGACTCCGGGGCTGACGAGAGTTTTATGGACTGGAGGTTAGCTAAGAAATTAAATTTAAGATTAATTCCTCTTCCCAAGCCATTAGAGGCTCACGCTCTAGATGGACGTTTACTGTGCAAAATAACGCACCGGACTGATCAGATTCAAATGACTATCTCCAAAGAACATACTGAATCTCTGAGTTTTTACCTGTTCAACTCTCCATCACACCCTATCATTCTGGGCTTTCCATGGCTCTCTAGACACAACCCACACATAAACTGGACCACAGGGGAAGAAACAGGTTGGGACAGGAACTGTTCTGTCACCTGCATTCGCGCTGTTTCCATCTCCAAGGTGTCCCAAGCCTCTGATGGTTTATCTCCTAGTTGTCCTGAACTTCCTGTGTCTCGTTCTGCTGTCACCGCTCCTCGCACAGCTTCTGTGGACTCTGATTTCCCAGACCTCTCCGGAGTGCCTCCATGCTACCTAGACCTCAAGGAGGTCTTCAACAAGACCCGGGCTACCTCTCTCCCGCCTCATCGACCTTATGACTGTGCCATTGATCTGCTACCAGGTAGTTCACCCCCTAGGGGTCGCCTCTATTCTTTGTCTTCCCCAGAGGTAAAGACCATGACGGATTACATTGACTCTTCCCTGGCGGCGGGTCTTATTCGGCCATCCTCCTCTCCTGCCGGAGCTGGGTTCTTCTTCGTGGATAAGAAGGACAAGACACTTCGCCCCTGCATTGACTACAGGGGTTTGAATTACATCACAGTGAAGAATCGGTATCCCCTCCCGCTCATCTCTTCAGCCTTTGAACTGTTGAAAAACACCAAGATCTTCACGAAATTGGATTTAAGAAATGCCTACCATTTGGTGAGAATAAGAGAGGGGGATGAATGGAAAACTGCTTTCAACACCCCTAGTGGTCACTATGAGTACCTTGTGATGCCTTTTGGCCTGTCAAATGCCCCAGCCGTATTTCAGACACTGGTGAATGATGTTCTCCGAGACATGCTGAACCAGTTTGTTTTCGTCTACCTGGACGACATCTTGATCTTTTCCCCTGATGAAGAGACTCACGTCGAACATGTCCGGCGCGTTCTAAAGCGCCTTCTAGCCAACCACCTCTTTGCTAAGGCTGAAAAGTGTGAATTTCATGTCTCCTCCGTCACATTCCTGGGATTCATTGTCTCGGGGATAACATCCAGATGGACCCTACAAAGGTCAGTGCTGTCACAGAGTGGCCGACACCGTCAACCCGCCACCAGCTTCAGCAATTCCTGGGCTTCGCCAACTTCTACAGGCGATTCATTAGGAATTTTAGTTCAGTCGCCGCTCCGCTACATGCCCTAACCTCCTCCAAAGCCCGGTTTCTGTGGTCCCTCCCGGCTGATCAAGCATTCAAGAGGTTGAAGGAGATTTTTACCTCGGCTCCTGTCCTCACCCTTCCGGACCCTCATCAACAGTTTGTGGTGGAGGTCGATGCCTCAGACTTAGGGATCGGGGGGATCCTCTCACAAAGGTCTCAAGCGGACAACAAGCTCCATCCCTGCGCCTTCCTCTCTCAAAAACTCTCTGCTGCCGAGAGGAACTATGACGTGGGCAATAGGGAGTTGCTGGCTGTTAAGGTGGCTTTGGAGGAGTGGCGCCACTGGCTGGAGGGAGCAGAACACCCTTTCCTGGTGTGGACGGATCACAAGAACCTGGAATATATCCGCTCTGCCAAAAGGCTTAACTCCAGGCAGGCCAGGTGGGCCTTGTTTTTCAATAGGTTCAACTTTACCTTGTCTTACCGCCCCGGGTCCAAGAATGTGAAACCGGACACACTTTCCCGTCTGTTTGACCCTAGTTCTGCCCCGAGGTCCCCCTCCAACATCCTGCCTCCATCCTGTGTGGTAGGGGCAATAACTTGGGGAATCGAGAAGAAGGTCAGACAGGCTAATGTGAATTGTCAGGTGCCGGATGGTTGCCCCCCTAACCGATTGTTTGTCCCTGCCCTCCTTCGTCCCCAGGTAATCCATTGGGCCCACACCTCCCGGGTTTCCTGCCACCCCGGAGTACGACGAACCCTTTTTTTTTATAAAACAACGCTTCTGGTGGTTGTCCATGGAAAAAGAGGTTGGAGAATATGTGGCTGCCTGCCCGGTGTGTGCTCGGAACAAGAACTCGTGACGCCCACCCTATGGTCTTCTACAGCCGCTCCCTGTGCCCCATCGTCCCTGGTCTGATATCTCCCTAGACTTTGTCACTGGTCTGCCTCCCTCTGAAGGTAACACCACTATTTTAACAGTTGTTGATCGATTCTCCAAGATGGTTCATTTCATTCCTATGCCTAAGCTGCCTTCTGCCAAGGGAACTGCGGAGGCAGTCTTATTACATGTTTTCCGGATCCATGGTTTTCCTAAAGATGTGGTTTCAGACTGGGGACCCCAATTTATCTCCCAGTTCTGGAAGGCTTTCTGTTCCCTCCTTGGTGCAACAGTCAGTCTTTCCTCCGGATACCATCCCCAGTCCAACGGCCAGTCGGAGCGGCTGAATCAAGAACTGGAGAACGGTGTCTTGTGTCTCAAAATCCAGCTTCCTGGAGTAAGCATCTGATTTGGGTGGAGTATGCACACAACACTTTACCAAGTTCTGCTACCGGTCTTTCTCCGTTCCAGTGTGCATACGGTTACCAGCCACCACTGTTCCCCGATCTTGAGTTGGAGGTCAGTGTTCCCTCTGCTCAGATGTTCATCCGCAGGTGCCGTCGGATCTGGAATGGGGCCCGGGTGGCGCTTCTGAGAAGCTCTGCTCGCTCAAAGAAGATGGCGGACCAACGCCGGACCCCCGCCCCAGTTTACCAAACTGGTAATAGAGTTTGGCTGTCTACTCGTGACATCCCTCTGCGTGTCGAGTCCTGCAAGTTGGCTCCCCGTTTTATTGGACCTGTCCCAGTCTCCAGGGTCATCAATCCTGCTGCAGTTCGACTCAGGCTCCCCAGGTCTATGAGGATTCATCCCACCTTCCACGTGTCTCGAATCAAACCCGTGAAAGAGAGCCCCTTGGTCCCCGCTGCAAAGCCCCCTCCTCCTCCAAGAATCAATATGGTCAAGCGCCTCTTGGCAGTTCGCCGCCGCGGACGCCAGTACTTGGTGGACTGGAAGGGGTACGGTCCTGAGGAGAGGTCATGGGTGTCCACTTCTAACATCATGGATCCTACCCTCATCCAAGATTTTCTTCTTCTTCACCCTGACCAGCCTGGGACGTCAGGTGCCGTCCCTAGAGGGGGGGGGGGGGGTACTGTTAAGTCCCGGCTCATAAAATAAGTTATGTTTCCTTTATTATCTTATTTTACTCAGTGTTGTGTGTTTGTTTACTCATCTCTCCTCTCGTTTCAGATATCTCACGCCCTGCCCTTGTGTGTGCTCCGCCTGCCCGTCTTGATTATTGTCACCTGTCCTGTCATGATTGTTGACACCTGTTCCTCATCACCTTGTGTATTTAGTCTGTGTGTTCCTGTTGTCTCGTTGCCAGTTCGTCTTTGTTTCCCCCGTGTCTCAAGAGTTCCAGCGTTTCCCATGATTTCCAAAGTTCTAGTGATACCAAACCCTTGCTTGTATAATCGACTCCGTGTTTGCCTTCTCCTTGCCGGTACCTTTGCCTCCACAACCTCCCACCTGGATAACGACCCTGGACTGTTTACTCGACTCCGTGATTGCCTCCTCCTTGCCGGTACCTCTGCCTCTACAAACTACTACCTGTGTGACGACCCTGGACTGGATAAACGACGATCCCCGCTGCCCGTCCCTGATTGGAATTGTTTGTTTGTATTTGGACTGTCTTACCGTGTACCGAACCCGTTCAGTAAAGCTTGTTATTCTGCATCTCTGTCTCCGAGTCGAGCATTTGGATCCTACGTTTCCACGTACATTCTTCACAGAAAAAAACTGAAATGTAGACATTTTTGCAAATTTATTAAAAAATAAAAACTGATATCACATGGTCATAAGTATTCAGACCCTTTGCTGTGACACTCATATTTAACTCACATGCTGTCCATTTCTTCTGATCCTCCTTGAGATGTTTCTACTCCTTCATTGGAGTCCAGATTAAAACAATTAAACTGATTGGACTTGATTAGGAAAGGCACACACCTGTCTATTCAAGACCTTACAGCTCACAGTGCATGTCAGAACAAATGAGAATCATGAGGTCGAAGGAACTGCCCAAGGAGCTCAGAGACAGAATTGTGGTAAGGCACAGATCTGGCCAAGGTTACAAAAGAATTTCTGCAGCACTCAAGGTTCCTAAGAGCAGAGTGGCCTCCATAATCCTTAAATGGAAGAAGTATGGGATGACCAGACCTCTTCCTAGACCTGGCCGTCCAGCCAAACTGAGCAATCGTGGGAGAAGAGCCTTGGTGAGAGAGGTAAAGAAGAACCCAAAGATCACTGTGACTGAGCTCCAGAGATGCAGTAGGGAGATGGGAGAAAGTTCCACAAAGTCAACTATCACTGCAGCCCTCCAGTCGGGGCTTTATGGCAGAGTGGCCCGACGGAAGCCTCTCCTCAGTGCAAGACATATGAAAGCCTGCATAGAGTTTGTCAAAAAACACATGGAGGACTCCCAAACTATGAGAAATAAGATTCTCTGGTCTGATGAGACCAAGATTGAACTTTTTGGCGTTAATTCTAAGCGGTATGTGTGGAGAAAACCAGGCACTGCTCATCACCTGCCCAATACAATCCCAACAGTGAAACATGGTGGTGGCAGCATCATATTATGGGGGTGTTTTTCAGCTGCAGGGACAGAACGACTGGTTGCAATTGAAGGAAAGATGAATGCGGCCAAGTACAGAGATATCCTGGAAGAAAACCTCCTCCAGAGTGCTCAGGACCTCAGACTGGGCCGAAGGTTCACCTTCCAACAAGACAATGACCCGAAGCACACAGCTAAAATAACAAAGGAGTGGCTTCGGAACAAGTCTGTGACCATTCTTGACTGGCCCAGCCAGAGCCCTGACCTAAACCCAATTGAGCATCTCTGGAGAGACCTGAAAATGGCTGTCCACCAACGTTCACCATCCAACCTGACAGAACTGGAGAGGATCTGCAAGGAAGAATGGCAGAGGATCCCCAAATCCAGGTGTGAGAAACTTGTTGCATCATGCCCAAGAAGACTCATGGCTGTACTATCTCAAAAGGGTGCTTCTACTCAATACTGAGCAAAGGGTCTGAATACTTATGACCATGTGATATTTAAGTTTTTATTTTTTAATAAATTTGCAAAAATTTCTACATTTCTGTTTTTTTCTATCAAGATGGGTTGCTGAGTGTACATTAATGCGGAAAAAAAATGAACTTGTTCGATTTTAGCAAATGGCTGCAATGAAACAAAGAGTGCAAAATGTAAAGGGGTCTGAATACTTTCCGTACCCACTGTATATGCCATGTAGGTGGTGGGCCGAAGCCCTGTATCTGTTCAACTTTGTCATTTAAAATGGGACAACCTTGATATTTTCCAGTTGAGGTAATTATGTTATTTCTAACGATAAACCAGTTGTTTTCAGCGAAAATCGTTGCACATTTAGTCAAAACCATAGTATAAAAGTTTGTTAAACTCACCGGCAAACACAGTTGCCTACTAAATCAGTGCAACCAATAAAACGATGTAATACTGGCGTAAGAACATTATTAACCAATCAGATGCAGCCACATTGATACCCGTTTTACCCATTACTCAGGTGTAGTTCATATTGACATATTTCACTGCTGCCGTGACAGCTCCAGACCATTGAAACGGAGACGTGTTGTAAGTAATAATTTGATCAGTATAAGGCCGTTTTAAAACGTGTTTGTTTTCTAAACCGTCTTTTTCATACGTGAGTGATGGTGTAAATAGTTTTAGTTCGCTAACGAGCCGTAGTTTGTACTATATAGGCTTGCCTACTGTTAGCTATGCTATGCTTTGTTGATACCTCATTAACCGTTTCTCTGTCAAGTTTAATCAACGTTATTCACCTTGTATGGAGTCGATGGTAGACTCATAAACCACGCAACACAAAACGTTATGGTCTAAGAAATATTTAATCATCAAGGGGGAAAAGGAAAGGGGAAGGGAAAATGTGAATAGGGATATCTCCTGAGCACTTGGACCAGAGCCACAAGGCAAAGGTCGGTTAGTACACAAAGAGCATAAAGGAGTCCTCCCTAGTCCTCTTCTACACTCCTATTGTCACAGTTTGTGCACTTGCAAAGGTTTGTACATGGCAGCTCATACACTTTGCATGTACATTTCCCCCTGACAGTTTCTTTTTTTTGCAGGAGCAGTGAACAAGCTCAAGGATCGCCTCTGGAGCTGGTGGAAGTGACATCCAGTCCACCTCATAGAGCTCCCCAGCCATCTTCCAGCCATGGTTGATTGGAGGAGGAATATCTGGGTAACACTCCAGGCTCCTCCTGTGCACTGCAGCCAGTAATGCTGCTAACGCAGTTTTCAGGGGCCTGGCGGCAGCAGAGCCTTTCTCTGTCTGTTGTCATCTCCCTGCAATTACTGCAGGTGCACCAATGTAAAGGTCCCCCATCCGGGACATCAGGTCTTTGGGGAACCTCTAAGGTCAAGATGTCAAACATCAGGCCTGGTAGTCTGGACATCACGGTGTCCAGTATCTCATCTTTTTGTTGGTTGGTTAGGGAACGAACCTTTGTCTAAAACATAAGCCTTGTTTTGTTATTATTTTATACTTTTGGCAACTGATAAATATTTCCATGGAGGATTGTTGACAAATAATCAAACCTGTACTTCAGCTGTTCTTCTCTCCTTTAGCTCCTGTAGCCTTATCAGGTCATCTGGGTCAATATCTCTGACCCTAAGGGCCGTTATATGCTACTCCGTACTACACGTTTACGGACACATGGGAACGCCTACACGTAAGTGGAACGCCCTCTCCGTACTCTCGAGAGCCCTCGGAGAGCTCTCCGTGCCCCGCTGAAATTCCTGTCAGTCCGTCCTGACGTGCTGTACAGCTACGGATACCCCTTGGCCGTGATTGGTCCGCTACGACATCATTTCAGAACGACATCATTTCCGGAATCTCACATTTCTGGACCTTTGCGTTTCCTGTTTCATTCCCTATATATCACAATACCGCCATATTTAAAACCCACATGAGCGCCAGCATCTGACAGAGTAGTGCCAGAGCCCGGCAGGAGCCGACAGCAATTAAAATATTTTGTCTAAACGACATATTCATTCATATCATATCATGGGACATATCCAACAGCCTCATTAGAATCTGCATCGACTATGATGCCATGGGACAGAAATAACTCCATACAGTTAATTTCTTTTAAACTTGCTTTATGATGCATTTGCCGCCTGTAATCACGTTGTCACAGCTAGGACACAAACAAATTCCTGCAACAGGAAGAAGGCTGTTATCCTAAATGTGAAGTTATTTTATTCTCAAAAACGAACTTCTGCATTATGTGAAGCAGACATGTTCCAGTGTTGGGAAAGTTCACTTTCTACATGAACTAGTTCAGTTCATAGTTCACACATTTTAAAATGAACTAGTTCAGTTCATAGTTTATAATTCAAAATTTTGAACTAAGTTCACAGCTCCAAAAAATGGATTTCTTTTTTTCAATATGTTGCGAGCTATAATTTTTCTGCAATACCGCTTTCGGCCTCTACGCAATTCGGCGCTAACACATTGTATTTGCTTAAAACACACAGAAGTACTGTCAAATCAGAAAGAAAATCAGCTGTCACTCGCTATTACCGGACCAATACCTTTCAAACTCGGTGATAGTATTCACAACTCATTTGTCCTTCATTCTATCAAATATGATTAAACGGCATATGGTATTGCACCCGTGAGGTAAGCGTGAGTAGAGTTTTGTTGGGTTATCTGGTGCTGCCCTCTCTAGACTGATTACTGACCAACCTTCCACCTTTGAATAAAGTTATAAATACCTCGTTTTAAAGCGCTGTGGCCGTCCTTAAAAGATGTGTCAATAAACGAACTTCTACATCATGTGAAGCAGACACGTTGACTTCACTACTTATTAAGATATTTTAAATATGGAATGTTCAATCCTTTATCACGCAGGCCGCAGTCTCTCAATTTGCCAAGATGCTGATTATGGATTATCCGTGTGCTCTGCCCTGCTATTGTTTCTAACAATACAATATTTCTTTGTTTGAGTGTGGTTGTTTAGTGCGATGGGGGTATATTATTGTTACTGTCTATAAAGGAAGGCATTGTAACAGGAAAATCTCCTGCTCATCTCCATTTGCGCCCCACCTGTCACGTCTCTGCGACCCACCAGTTGGGCTCTCCCCACACTTAGAGAAACGCTGCGGTAGGGGGAAATTGACAGGGTGGTTGCAATAATAATAAAATATTATTATTTTAGGAATTGATACACATGAAGTGCAGTTTAAGGCAAAGGGTAGTGATGGATAAAGTTTTCTATAGAAAACAAGTTAAGTCTTTCATTCTCACTTTCCACTCTAAAACTATGAACTGAACTATGAACTAGTTCAGAATTTAAATGGTGAACTATGAACTTGAACTATTCATGTTTACTTGTATGAACTGAACTTTGAACTAGTTTATGAGAGGTGTGAACTTGTACAACACTCAGCTTGTCGGTCTTGACGTTCAGATGCTGTGCCTAAGCCAGCTATATCATCGTCTCGTCACATGATCAAATAGAGACTTGACATTGGACCACAACATACATATTACCCAGCAATCATCATGGCAAATCTGAATATGACAAAAATACCAAAGAAAATAAGAACATATTCATTTCATTGAATCGTTTTTTAATAGATTCTATAGTGTATATAAGATAAGCATATCATTTTGTTATAGATTGCTACTATTTTTCCCACAAATAACACCTACCATGATAGAGATAAGTTTGCCTTTTCAAGTGCATATATAGCATTAGACACGCTCTCCAGTGTAACGATATATGTCTCTAAGACCCATGTCACTACACATGCTGCGTTTGCCCAGTTATGTGACTGCTGGGAGGTGGGAGATAAACAATCAACGACTTTTAACACACAAAGGCGGCATGGTGTAGCTTGTCTTCGACAAAAAAAACGCTTCTCCACCTACTGTTCTGGTGGTGAATTGTTTTCAGCACCCACAGCCTTCGGAGAACCATAAAGGCAACAAAAATGCAAATTGGTCTGTCCTATCCGTCCCCCCGCCCATCCGTAACGGAGTCGGAGTACCATACTGGCACCTTAACGCCTCTGCGTCTGCCTCTACCTCCCCTCTCCCTCCCGCTCCTCTGATCTGTTCATCCATCCTGGGTTGTCTACCTCAGAAGAGGCAGATGTTGAAATGACGTTGATTCCTGCAATAAAACCATAGAAAAAAACTTGTTGATATCCAAACCTCATACACCATTAGCCATGCATGAATTATCCTTTCGAATTTAGCTAATACAGTGTTATAATAAACTGTTTCTACTGTCTTTGACGTTAGCTATTCTGATCTGTCCTATGTCGATAAAACAACGAAAATTGATGTATTGTGATGTACATCCCTGCCAAAGTAATTAATGAAAGAATAGGCTGTAGCCTTATCAGCGTCATCCCTGTCTCACGGAGATATGTAGTTTTAGTAGATGCCAAAAGTCATCGACCGTCTCAGACTAGCATGCAAATAAGTGTCTCACACGCCAAGGATTTCATACGTTAGTCTTAGTCAATCACACGCAAAGTAAGCCTTAGAAGTTTACAGCCTTGGAAACCTAACTTCGCTAGCTTGTAATGAATTACACGTTCCAATGTAAATTATGAAAATGTAGCTTTTTGGTGTTTGGTATATAGGCTGAAAACGCCGGTATTTCATCTAAACTAAATGTTGTTATTCTTTTGGTTATGTTAGCATTCATCTCCGATATCACAATGAATAAAACTATGCAGTCATATTTATGTAAAATTCTTACCTTATCGGTTGACATCATTTGTTGGTTTCTGACTTCGTCTGGTCATCAAATACAAGTGTATGCGAAGCTGTGTCTATCGTAACTGGGTATTTACGACACTGAGGTAAACGTTAAATACCTCCAAACATTAAGGGGGACAATGCAGGACAATAACATGCTTCTTTGCTGAGAGTGCATAAAAAAGTCATCTTTATCAGTCACATGATGACTTTACTCTCAGTCCATTGCAGTGGCGGCTCCTGAAAAAATTATCGGGGGGGTCAATTTTTTTGATAATGATTAAGGCGACCCACTCGGTAAGTACCTTAAACAGGACAATTGTATGTATTTGTTGTGAGCTGATTAACTCATACAGCAATATCTTTTTGTCAAGTAGATGGCAGCACACAACAGAAAGATTTCCCCTCTAGCTACATAAGTTACAGGTGGAAAGCTATGGAAGAAAGTTGCATCCATGAGCCTTCAAAAGAAAAAGTGAGGTGGTGCCACAATAAATTGTCCCACTTGTTCATTATTCACATTACCAAAATGTTGTATGATGTAAAATAGCTTAACAGGACACATGATATGTCCTGTAAGAACATAAAGAAGGGGGCTACATATAAGTCAAAACCAACAATATTTATTGACTAATCTTTAGAAAAGCAAAATAAGTTTTGGCATAGAATATAGTGCAAGTAGCATGCATGGAGTGAACAATCTCAAAGACAGACAGACAGACAGTCAGACAGAGAGGGAGAGAAAGAGTAAAATAGACAGACAGACTACATTACTTGTACCATTACTCGCACTGCTAGCCTGTATCCCTCATCCAGTTGAGTGGCAATATTCACCCTCCCCAAACCACAGAACTTCAGACAGCTGTCCATGTGTAGCTTCGCCTGCTCATGTTTTTTTTACCTTTCGGACAGATGGTGCATGTCCTTAACTCCGGTTGTTGTCCATGCAGTGCTGTCTGTCATAGAGCCTTTGTGGTGGAAAAGGAGGCAGGGATAGCAAAAGACCACTTCACAGCCTGCTAGCCACGATTTCCTTTGGTACCAATTCTTTGAAAATCCTTGGGTGTAGGATTTCCCCTTCTTTGTAGCTACCTGTTTAATCGTTATATTTGATCTAGAAAGTCCTAATTGTATTGTTGCCAATTTTTCTTCATTGGTACGCCGACCGAAAAGAGTCTCTTTCAAAGAAAGAATTGAATTGCTGCTGTTGCACTGAGCACTGGCCATCTCAACAGAATATGCCTCTGTTGAAGCTGTATGACGTACTTATATGCTTTTACGTCGATTACTTATGACACGACATGGAGGGGGGCTTCCTCCCGGAAGCCATAGAGAATGCATTGAGAGCTCTGTTTTGTGAAAAAGATGGATTTAACATGGGAGTCAATGGGAGAGGTCTGGGGCGATTTTCATTTCACCCCAAATCGCCCCAGAAGGGGCGGGGCCATTTGAAGCACGACTTTAGGCTGACTGAATGACTGTTACCTGATTCGACAATGCCATACAGAGTCAGATCAGACGGTCTAGTGGTAGAATCCGACAGAAAAAAAATTATTACATTTAAATGTACATGTCGTCATTTACTCGACTTACAACGATATTGCGTTTATACATCAGGAGTTTTTTTTTTCCTAGGCAGTGCGTCGTCCTAATCGCCCTAATGGACAAGCTGCCCCTGGTCCATTGGCTTGGGATATGTGACAGAGGTGACCTGTGCACTTCATAAGCATCACTTCTTTAGAAGCACAAAGGTTTGCATGCATGTGTCAGCTATAACTCTTACTCTCTCTTTTCATTTAGACATCATCTAACAGCACTTTACACCAGTGGTGTGAATGACCTCATTTTAGAAAGAGATCTGAAATTAACCACACACATCCCAAGTTAAGAAATGTCTGTTTCTACAGTCAATAGTTCTTCCTGACAAGAAGAAGAGAAAGGTAAATTGTAGAAACATTTATTAAGTATTTAGAGTTATTGAGGTAAACAGACACAGGTCTATCTCTGTCGGGATCATTTCCATGTAGTCAGACACTTATAATCACATTAGAAGCCTGTCAGTGGCAACAACAAGCAGTTTACACGGATGGTTTCCCCATAGGATAACATTGTATAACCGTTTTGTGGTTTTTGATTACAGCATTCTGACTGGACCGATTTTGTCTTTGTTTTTGTAAAGTAGTAAAAATTTGGACCCAAAGAGATGAGAAAATAGGGCCCAGGTTTGCTGGAATTGGGGTGCAGGTGTAGGAGTCCACAGTCTTAAGAGCTAGCCATAAAACTGGACTGTTTCAGAGGGAGGCAAAAAGAAGCCATTCTTTCAGAAGATCCATATTAAGACATGAATGGAGGTTGCTTAAGAAATGGGGACATATTTTTATGGTCATATGAGACCAAAATAAAGCTTTTTGTCAAACCCTCAAAGTGCTACATGAGGCGTAAATCTAACACAGCCAATGGCTCAAGAATCACCATCGTGAAATATGTCAGTGGTAACATCATGATGTGGGGATGTTTCTCTTTTGCAAGAACTGGAAAACCTTTCAGAATTGAATAGAGAATTAATGGAAATAAATTCTACACAATAGCTCAAGAAAACCTGCTGCAGTCTGTTTAAAACAGCTGAGAGGTATTACCTACCAGTAGGACAGTAACCCAAGGCACAAGGCTAAAGCAACACTGGAGTTGCTCAAAAACAGTAAAGTGAACACTCACCTGTGGCAAGGAGGAATGGTGGAAGCAGGGGGGAAAGCAAGCAGACCAGGTTTACGTACAGCATCACAGCTGAAAACTCTAGCAGATATTTAAGAAATTACTCTAACCTGTTTGGACTCCAACCAGTGACAATGGAAATTGGCTGAGTGAGAATGAAAGAGAAAGATGAGAGTGCAGCAGAGATGACATCTACGTGACTCCTCATGAGGCAGAGATGACATCGACGTGACTCCTCATTAGGCTGAGATGACATCTACGTGACTCCTCATGAGACAGAGAAAAACCACAGACGTGAGAATGATCAGCTTTGTCATGTTCTCTTCTTCAGAGAGGAGCAAAAATTCAGTAATAAACAAAAAAGTAATGCAATGACTCAACGTCCAAAACGATGTTGATCCATTTTATTCCTCATAATACAGCTACTGTGTAGTATTTCTGTCTAAATATGTTCATTTTGCTGAGAGAGAAAGAACGCGTGTGAAATAAGACACATGAGAGTACAACCACAGGAAGTTAGCCAGGAAACTGAGTGGCTTAACAAATACCCTTCCCCCTACTATGTGTCAAAAATAAAACTACACACACATGATCATCAGACAGCATCGACCTACTTAAGTCTGTCTTTACCATCTTCTCTTCTTCAAATAAGAAATATACAAAAAAGCAATGCAACGCCTCAATGTCCAAAATGGGTATGAGTTTACTGCATCCTCATGTCCTCGGGAGTCTGGTCTCTCCAGCTGAACTCCCAAGAACGGGGGACCACACTTGACAAACTCCGTATTGAGAAACACCCTTTAGGTCCTGAGAGGCCCAGAGTGCAGCCCTGGAGAAGCCTGGGTCTGCTGTGGCCTGCAGGTCGAACACACAGGCCTAGAAGTAGAAGTCCTCCAGGCTGTGCTGGCTACATCTGACACACTAACCACAGACCCTCTCAAAGCTGCAGCTACATACTGTCTCAACCAAGTGTGAATCTTAACTTACCCTTAAGACTTTCAAAGACATACAGAGACATCAAGCAGTAGCCTGATAACTGAATGTAGAATACAGTTACATCATGGTGAAAATGGCAAGATCATCCTTATTACTAGCAAAACAGCCATATCACATTAATTACAGGACAGCTTAACTTACAATGTCTTACAAATGTACTATTTCAATCAGCATTATCTAAAGACACATTTAAAAAATAATATAAACAGTTGAGTGTGCGTCTTAAAGTCATATTCTCTTCTTACATGAGTAGGGTGAAATTCGAAAATTAAACACTGTGAGAGCAACAAACAAGAAGCTTGTTTACCATTGGCCAAAACAACAAACAGTAAGACTCATTTATTCCCAGTTGACCTATCCACTAAGAGATGCACTTCAGACAGTAATGACTTGAGATCAGTGGTTCCCCAGTGTGATTTAAAATAAAAACTTTTATTTTCACAATTCAAAATTCTTTACATATCACCTAAATGGTATCACTGCAAGTACTACCAATAATCATGAGATATAAATTTGAAAATTGTTATCCATAGAAGTTATCCATGTGAAATATTATGTATATATGTCTCCTGTGTCAAGGAGGGTAGGAGAGTGGGAGGTGTCTCATGTGTCAAGGAGGGGAGGAGAGTGGGAGGTGTCTCCTGTGTCAAGGAGGGGAGGAGTCTGATGTGTCAAGGAGGGGAGGAGAGTGGGAGGTGTCTCCTGTGTCAAGGAGGGGAGGAGAGTGGGAGGTGTCTCATGTGTCAAGGAGGGGAGGAGAGTGGGAGGTGTCTCATGTGTCAAGGAGGGGAGGAGAGTGGGAGGTGTCTCATGTGGAGAAACTGGGCTGGACACCTGGGGACTGTTCCAAGAACATGGTTTAGTGACACACCTGGATAAGTTCCCTCAGAGTAAGTGGCAAACCTCCAAGTAGTAGAGCCCTATGGCTTCATTCTCTTAGCAAAACAAAACCATGGGGCTCTTCCATTAGGAGGTGTACCACTTTCTCTGCCAGGTTTGTCACTGAACCACGTTCTTGGAACACCCCCCTGCTGATCAAGGTTGTAGGTTTGCCACTGCACCTGGTGCTGGACTGTTCAGATAAAAAGTCTAGTCCACACACTGACATTATTGGCACACCACGGCAGTAGTCATCATGTGTGTGTTTACTGCAGCAGTGGTTTCATTCTCCAGTGGTGGTGTCAGGTCTTCCTCACTCTGGCATAAAGGCCTGAGGCCGGCTGATGGGGCCCCGGAGCTGAATCTGTCTGCTGATGGGGATGCTGCATGGAGGAGACGATAGAGGCAGCAGTAGACTCAGCTGAAGCTGTCTGCACACACAGACATAGACACACAGACACACATCAACACTGGGTGTGATAGGGTATTACCAACACAGCACATTATAACTTGCTTTCAAGCATATTTACTGCATTAATGGGGGTCCTTTTAACCTCAGCATTGTGGTTCTCATCAGCTGAGGTAGGCTGCAGAGTGCTGTAGACTGATGTGACCAATGGCCCTGGGGCTGCAGTAGTACCCTGTAGTTCACACATTGGTAAGACAACACTTACATCTTATTAGCATTGTGTTGCTAGATTTAGTCTATTGGCTGACTTGTTTTATTTGAATGTGTAGGCTACCTGTAATTTTATATTAGCCTAGATATTCAAGGCGACATTAGCATATAAACTTAGTGAAAATGTTTAGTTTGACAAAGTATTGTGTTAACATGAACCAGCATATGGTTTGAAGTTACTGGGTGAAATAAACCCAGCAGTTTAGAGTTCCCTCTGCAGCTGTTCTGCTTTGGGAAAGCAACCGTCTTGAGATAGCAGGTCGGATGAATGGCCATTCTGTCAAATATCGTAGTTCAAGCATGTTCAATCACATACGACGAGGGGTTTAACAAGCCAAACACATTATATTCCCACTTGGCTACCAGACGCCATTAAAAAACTGATTCCTCTCTGTGTAGATGTTTACCTGAGGAACACCTCCACTGCTACCAGAGTCTCTGGGTAGAGTCAGGGTTCTGTCTTCATCTTGGGCTTCTTTGGGGATCTACGGGTGCGTGAAGAGAGGGTAGTGAGGGTTTATATGGAGGTACAGAACCTCATTAAAGGACATGAACACTCAAAATGCTATGATTTGAGATATCGACATGATCAATCACACTCATTTAGTCCTGTACATGCACAGAATGTCTTCATATTCACTGCATGTGGATAAGTGTATGTGGAAGTTAACCTCATCATAAGGGTTCTCCTCAGGTGGGGGTGGCTGATGGAGACCCACAGTGCTGTAAGGGGAGCCAGCTGAATCAGGGGGCCCTGGAGCTGAAGACATCTGTATACAGACACAGAGATACACCAGCACTATGGGTGATAGACCATTACTGAGATCAAGAGATTTACAACAGTGGACAACGGGTCTCACTCTTAAATCACAGTTGTCTTTAAGTAATCATATAAATATCTTTTCATATGTTTATGGTTATGAGCAGATGGGAAAGAATCTGGTTACCATGACTTCAGCGTATTCTGTTTGTGGTTGGCCTACACCTGTAAGTACATAGGAACCAAACCATCATCAGTTCTCTTTCAAAGCTGTGGTGAAAGTCATGTGATGTTAATATAACAAAGACTATGGACCTGCTGTCAGTCGTCTCCTTATAAGCAGGGCAATACCAGCACAAACAGGAACAACGACCAGGATAAACCAAATCCTATTTCTCGGGGAAGTCAATTTCTGCTCTGTGTCTGCAAAGAATTTCAAGCAGCTTCATCAGACACGGACAAAGAGCCACACGCAGTCCCTGCCCAGTCTGAGGAGAGACTTCCTTTCTGTTCACAGACTCTACTACAACTTAAGATATTCACTGTTACATGTGGCTAGTGGCAGAAGTACCATGACCATATTCTCTTTAAAGACATACATTCTCTTGTGAAGAACACAATATGTAATCATTGACATACAGTGCCCTCCGCAATTATTGGCACCCCTAGTGAATATGAGCAAAACAGGCTATAAAAAAATATGTATTTGCTGTTTATCCTCTTGGTCTTTCACTCAAAATATTCACAAAAATCTTACCTTTTCATTGAAGTAAAACTATTGAAAGAAAAAAAAAACTGTTGACATTAAATAAATATTTTTCCCCAAAACATGTGTGCCACAATTATTGGCACCCCTTAATTTAATGTTTTGTGCAGCCTCCCTTTGTCAAGATAACAGCTCTGAGTCTTCTCCTACAATGCGTGATGAGGTTGGTGAACACATGGCACAGGATCTGAGACCATTCCTACATGCAGTATCTCTTCAGATTCTGAGGTCAACGTTTGTAGACTCGGCTTCAGCTCATCCCACAGATTTTCTATGGGGTTTAGGTCAGGGGACTGTGATGGCCATGGCAAAACCTTTATTCTGCGGTCGGTGAACCATTTTTGTGTTGATTTTGAGGTGTGCTTCGGATCATTGACCTGCTGGAAGGTCCAACCACAGCCCATTTTAAGCTTACTGGAGGGGGCTGTTAGGTTTTCATTTAATATCTGCTGGTATTTGATGGAGTCCATGATACCATGTATCCTAACAAGATGTCCAGGGCCTTTGGAAGAAAAACAGCCCCACAACATCAAAGATCCGCCACCATACTTCACATCGGGTATGGGGGTCTTTTCTGTATGGCTATGTTTCTGTCTACGCCAAAACTTCCTTTGATGTTTGTTGCCAAAAAGCTTTATTTTGGTCTCATCTGACCACATAACTAGGCCCCATTGAAAGTCTGACTTACATTTGGCAAACTGTAGGCGCTTTAGTTTGTAGTTGATTGACAGCAGACGCTTTTTTCTGGCAACCCTCCAAAACAACTTGTGGTGATGTAGGTGGCGTCTGATGGTAGTTTTGGAGACTTTCTGACCCGAAGACTCAACTCACCTCTACAATTCTCCAGCTGTGATCCTTGGAGATTCTTTTTCCAGTCGAACCATCCTCCTCACGGTGCGTGGGGTCAATGTACACACACGTCCGCTTCCAGGCTGATTCTTAACATCTCCTGTCGCTTTAAACTTCTTAATTATTTTCATGATAGTGGAAATGGGTATTTTCAACTCTTTAGAGATTTTCTTGAGTCCATTTCTTGATTTGTGCAGCTCCACAACTTTCTGTCGCACATCGTCACTGTGTTCTTGGGTCTTTCCCATAGTGATGAATGACTAATGGAATTTGGCCTGTGTCACCTCATATTTGTACGCCAGTGGAACAGGAAGTCATGGTTGACCTCTTAAGAGTTCCTTATCAAACAGGTGAACTTAAAAATGTAAAACATGACTGGAAATATACTTCAGTTAGATTTTAATTATAAGATGTTTCTAGGGGTGCCAATAATTGTGGCACACATGTTTTGGGAAAAAATATTTATTTAATGTCAACCGTTTTTTTTTTCTTTCAATAGTTTTACTTCAATGAAAAGGTAAGATTTTTGTGAATATTTTGAGTGAAAGACCAAGAGGATAAACAGCAAAGACATATTTTTTTATAGCCTGTTTTGCTCATATTCACTAGGGGTGCCAATAATTGCGGAGGGCACTGTAAATGTAATACAGTGGATGAGGGTGGTGTGAGGGCATATTAGAGTGCAAGTGGCTGATGGTGCATTCATCTCTTTCTCTTTACCTGAACATCAATTCCTTAAAATCCTTTGACTGTTTTGGTTTAAAGGTGCTTTCATTTTTCCTATTCTGCAGTGATACTTAAACCACTACATGGATATGCTACGTTTCTATGCCTATTGGCCTATCCATCTGTTCCTTACTTGTAGGGCACAGTAGTTTGATACCCTTTGCATCATTACTCCAGCTGACTAGGTTGCTATAGTTACAAATGACAAGGCCACTTCTGACAGAGAGGGTGAGGGTGGAGTCAATGGAGGCTCCACCCTCTGGGGAGCAGGTGCTGTAGTTACAGGTGGAGGTCAGGGAGAGGTCATGACCTTTACAGGTCACATTACAGGAGTCACGGCTGGACCAGTTAGAGACACCGGACAGGACAGGGGATTCCACTGGATCTGAAACACACACACACAAATATAACTCAAAAGACACATTTTGCACCTTATGATAGAGCTGGAGACAATTACTTGAAACTTACTTGAGAAATTAAATGTCCCACTCATTATTATAACCATATTAAACTATTTACATTTTAATACAGAATCAGTAACACTCACCCAGAACAGTGAGCCTGTATTCAGCCTTAACATCTGTTTCTACAGTATTGAGCTCTCCTCTGTAGAGTCCACTATCATGCTTCTGCAGGTTCTTCAGCTCCAGAGAGAATGTCTCATTATTAAACTCCACTCTGTCTTCATGTTTGAATACTTTAACTGTGTCTCTCAGGGGTGCACATCTCATAATTTTTTCCTGGCCAAAGTACCACGTGATGTAATCTATACTCTTCTTCTCCAGCTGCTGATGTCCCTGGAACTCCAGAGTGACAGATCCTCCAGTGGGTCTGAACACAGACACAGGTGACTCAGCTGTGAAAAGACAGCGAGGATGTTACGCAGGTAATACGTAAGTAATCTAATAAAGATTGTGTTGATCTTTTTAGATCTATCACAGTAGATTTAATGTATTTTGGCATCTGCAAATGACATTACATTTCCACGTGACCTTCCCCTACCAACACTAATAGAATAGAGACATTACACCAGGGGGAGCCATTACACCATTGAACCTCTGTGCTGTCATCATGACTTCTGTGCAGTGGCCACATGACCCTTCCCTACCAACACTAATACAAAAGCCACACACAGAACACCAGGTGGCTTTCACCCATTGGAGCCTGTTTATCATGTTCTCTCTTTAAAGAACAGCCTTCAACATGAACCCATGCAGGAGAATAACATGCTTCTTTGCTGAGAGTGCCCATCATCTTTATGAGTCACATGATGACTTTACTCTCAGTCCATTGGCTTGGGATATGTGACAGAGGTGACCTGTGCACTTCATAAGCATCACTTATTTAAAAGCACAAAGGTTTGCATGCATGTGGCAGCTATAACTCTTACTACCTCTCGCTCTTTTTCTGTCATCTAACAGCACTTTACTTTATAACACCTTTCAAGCGTTTTCACATGGTGTCTAAGTATACCAGTGGTGAGAATGACTTCATTTTAGAAAGAGATCTGAAATTAACCACACACAGCCCAACCCATTAGTTCCTCCGGACTGGAGGAAGAGAAAGCTAAACTAATGACTGTAAAAATAGTCATTTTCTACGGTTTCTTTGCAGTTATTGAGGTAAACAGACACAAGTCTATCTCTGTTGGTATTCTTTACATGTTGTCAGACACTTATAACCACATCAGAAGCCTGTCAGTGACGACACCAAGCAGTTTATGTGGATGGTTTCCCCATAGGATGACATTGTACATTGCCGTGTTGTGGTTGATGATTACAGCATTCTGACTCCATACTGGAACGATTTTGAACGTTTTTATCCCCAGTTAAGTTTTGGACCCAAGCAGATGGGAAAATAAGGCCCAGGTTTGCTGGAATTGGGGTGCAGGTGTAAGAGTCCACAGTCTTAAGAGCTAGCCATAAAACTGGACTCAGAGGGAGGCAAAAAGAAGCCATTCTTTCAGAAGATCCATATTAAGACATGATTGGAGGTTGCTTAAGATATGTGGAATCCTTTTATGCTCATATGAGACCAAAACAGAGCTTTTTGTCGAACCCTCAAAGCGCTACTTGAGGCGTAAATCTAACACTGCCAATGCCTCAAGAAACACCATCGTGAAATATGTCAGTGCGAACATCATGCTGTGGGGATATTTCTCTTCTGCAAGAATTGAAAACCTCTCAGAATTGAATAGAAAATTATTGGAAATAGATTCTACACAACAGCTCAAGAAAACCTGCTGCAGTCTGTTTAAAACAGCGGAGAGGTATTACCTACCAGTAGGACAGTAACCCAAGGCACAAGGCTAAAGCAACACTGGAGATGCAAAAACAGTAAAGTGAACACTCACCGGTGGCAAGGAGGAATGGTAGAAGCAGGGGGGAAAGCATGAAGACCAGGTACAGCATCATAGATGTAGGAGAAGTCCAAACTCTAGTAGATATTAAAGTAACGACTCTAACCTGTTTGGACACCAACCAGAAGAAGTGTCCCAGCAGAAAGAGACTGAGTGAGAATGAACATGTGTGAAAGAAGACACATTGAGAGTATAACCACAGGAAGTTAGCCAGGAAACTGAAAGGCCCACACATACCCTTCCCCCACTATGTGTCAAAAATAAAAACATACAAACATGAAGATAGTCATCAGACAGTATCGACCTACTGAAGTCTGTTTTTACCATCTTCTCTTCATCAGTGAACACAGAAATAAACAAAAAAGCAATGCAACGCCTCAATGTCCACAATAGATATGGATCCATTTTATTTCCCACAATACAGCAATAGTGGAGAGTTTTCTGCAAACATACATTCAGTTATTAAAGAAAAAAAAGGAAAGAAAGAACAGCACAAGAGATTTGATCCATACTGCACATCCATACTGAATATCCATACTGAATGTCAATATCCATTCAGTCATAACTGAGGTTCAGATTTCTGTGTGTGTGTGTGTGTGATCTAGATTTATCATCTGCATCAGCACTTTACTGACTTGATTTCCTTCACCTGAGCTTGATAGTGGCTGATAAAGGCGGTGGATCCACACACACACACACACACATACATACATACATACATAAACACAGACACACAAACATATAGATACATACAGACACACCAAAAGTCTGTTCTTGTTAATAATCCACGGCTCCTGCCGAAGGCTAAGCAAACAGAAGCACCAGTACCAGACATACAGACAGAGTGCTCATCGTCGCCGCCCTGGTGTTAGGCCCGAGTTCAGCCCCTGACGCCACTGCTGTCCTGCTCAGGTTTCGGGGCTGTGGCATGCTGGGAAATAGAGTCTTTAGGTCCTGAGAGGCCCAGAGTGCAGCCCTGGAGAAGACTGGGTCTGCTGTGGCCTGCAGGTCAAACACACAGGCCTGGAAGTAGAAGTCCTCCTCGGGCGGCAGCAGCAGGCTGCACTCCACCCTGGCCCGCTCCGCACTGTAGCCCCGCTCTGGGGTGGGCCACTGGGGCAGTAGGGGCAGTAGAGTGTTGGGGGTGACCCCACTCCAGGCGTACTCTTGCAGCAGCTCGCTGCGGGGGCACCCGTGCAGGCAGAGCTGCAGCCCCCCGGCCTCCCCCTCCTCCCCCTGCCCCAGTGTAGCCTCAGGGAGGCGGGCGGAGAACGCCAACGCCTGCCCCGTCTGGCGCACCAGAATGGTGACCCCGGCATGGGTGGCCCGCAGCTGGACCACGTGGACTGTCGTCGGGGGGAGTCGCCGTGCCGACGCGCAGGGTGTTGCCGTCTGCGCTGGAGCAGCTGCCGTCGGTGAAGGCTGCGTCTGCGGAGGCCTGGTACACCTTCTGCTCCGTGCAGCCGCTGAAAGCCTTAAAGATCACCGTGATCTGGAGGACAGAGGTGGAGGAGACGAGACACAACATCAGGACAATTTCTACACAGGATCCTGGCAGAATGGATTAACAGATACAGTAAACCTAAAGGGTATCATCAGAACTCATCACTTGCAAATGGTTCTTCAAATAGAAATAGTCCTAACTAAAAAAACGTTTCCTAATTGTGAAGATGAGCTGCAGCTGTGTTTGTGAACTGCCATTCAGGATAACCTGAATAACACAGACCATGTCTACGTACAGCATCACAGATGTAGGAAAAGTCCAAACTTTAGCAGATATTTAAGAAACGACTCTAACCTGTTTTGGACACCAACCACAAGAAGTAGCACAGCAGAAAGAGAGCTCTGCCTTCAACACAATCATTCCGGCTCTGCTTCAGGACAAGCTCTCCCAGCTGAGCGTGCCTGACTCCACCTGCAGGTGGATCACAGACTTCCTGTCTGACAGGAGGCAACGCGTGAGGCTGGGGAAGCATGTCTCTGACTCCAGGACTATAAGCACCGGTTCCCCTCAGGGCTGCGTTCTTTCCCCTCTACTCTTCTCCCTGTATACCAACAGCTGCACCTCCAGTCACCAGTCCGTCAAACTCCTTAAGTTCGCGGACGACACCACCCTCATTTCAGGGGGGGATGAGTCCGCTTACAGGTGGGAGATTGACCATCTGGTAACCTGGTGTGGGCAGAACAACCTGGAGCTAAATGCTCTGAAGACAGTGGAGATGGGCGTAGACTTCAGAAGAAACCCAGCCCCACCCACCCCCATCACCCTGAGTGACTCCCCAGTTGACACTGCAGAGTCCTTCCGCTTCCTGGGCACCATCATCTCCCAGGACCTCAAGTGGGAGCTGAACATCAGCTCCCTCACCAAAAGAGCTCAACAGAGGATGTACTTTCTGCGGCAGCTGAAGAAGTTCAACCTGCCAAAGACAATGATGGTGCACTTCTACACCTGCATCATTGAGTCCATCCTCACCTCCTGCATCACCATCTGGTACGCTGCTGCCACTGCCAATGACAAAGGCAGACTGCAGCGTATCATCCATTCTGCCGAGAAGGTGATTGGCTGCAATCTGCCATCTCTACAGGACCTGTTCGCCTCTCTGACCCTGAGGCGGGCAGGTAAGATTGTGGCCGATCCCTTCCACCCGGGTCACAAACTCTTCGAGGTCCTTCGGGTCCATCAGGACCAAAACCTCACGCCACAAAACCAGCTTCTTCCCGGCTGCCGTTGGCCTTATTAACAAGGCCCGGGACCCCCACCTGACGTGGACACTTATTCCGCCCCCACACCTCAAGCCTGTGTTATGTTAACACACACTACTACATTGCACACTGCACATTGCACATCCACTTTTGCACTCCTGTCCTGCTTTTTGTATTGTAGTACTTATTGTGTTTGTGTAGTACTTATTGTGTTTGTATGTTTTATGTTCACTGTATGCACCTATACACCATTCCAGGTAGGTGTAAACCTACTTGGCAATAAATACTATTCTGATTCTGATTCTGATTGCCAATCAACACGCCTACCATCAGGCTATGAACGCTGAAGACCAGATTGGCCACTGAGAGCTTCGGTGTGTGAGCAGGGAGTGTTGTGTATATTTGTGAAGTTGGCACGTGTTTATGTGTAAGTGTGTGTGTGTGTGTGTGTGTGTGTGTGTGTGTGTGTGTGTGTGTGTGTGTGTGTGTATGTGTGTATGTGTGGTGTGTGTGTGTGTGTGTGTGTGTGTGTGTGTGTGTGTGTATGTGTGTATGTGTGGTGTGTGTGTGTGTGTGTGTGTGTGTGTGTGAGTGTGATATGAGAGGAGAACAGTAACACAATGATCATTTTATCATTCACTCCTCTAACACCCATCCCCTGAGTCATTCATCCATTCATTCTGACAATTTGTCTGTCATTTACTCAGTTTATTAATCTTCTGTAAAGTCAGACACCATTTCAGCCAATGATCCTCCATCTCAGAGACAAGGCATAGGCACACAGTATTCCACATTCACCACACACACCAGCATCTCTCACTGATGACATGACCCTCACTAAAGAGATGTGATTCCACTAAATGTCCACCAGGTGGAGATAAGTTACTGTTGACTATGAAACAGAGAAATATCAATTTAAACTCACAGGTGACAATTTGCCATTACTTGGTAACTCTAATCGTTTGTTTGGTTTGAAATCCCATTAAGATGGGCAGAATAACGGTGACAGGTCAGGTGTTGTTACCTTGGTGATGGCGGTGTGGCCCATGCCTGAGGGCACAGGTGTGTTGGTCACCTGGACTGTCAGGTACAGATTATCCACCAGAGGCCACGCTCGCTGGAGCAGTTCAGCTGGCCCAGCAGCTCCTTGATGCGGTACAGGGCCGAGTGAAAGAGCAGGTTTCCACGGCAACTGCGAGCCGTGCGCTTGGTGCAGTCCGAGTAGCCGCGCAGAGCCTCGCAGGCGTCTAGTTGTGGGGGTGGGGGGGCCTCCGGGTGGGAAAATGCGCCTGGGATTGCAGGGAATGGGGCGCCTGGGACTGCAGGAACTGGGGTGTCTGGGATTGCAGGGACTGGGGTGCCGGGGGTGCCTCCAAGTACAAACATAGACCAAGGGCAAATGTTTGCCAGTGTGTGTTTTATGTTTGTTATCCGTACCTGTATGCAGTGTTTAAATGTGTGTTTTACCATGTCATTCTTCATACAACTTCCGTTATTCCCGTTGCTGTTTTAGAGTCCGCACACATTGTCTCTTCTGTTAAAATAACCACACAATTTCAATGTCTTGTCTCGGAACTGTTCCGTTTATTTAGTTTAAAATCTTACATCAATGTCATATTTCATAGCGTTCCTCTTACTGGTGTTCAGTGTGTCGTCTAGTGTTTGTTTGTTCGTTTAGAGAATGTCCGGCGCCTAACCATGGATTTTAAAAAGACATTATGACTTCCGGATTACCCGGAAGTGAACCTGCTTTGTTATTAATTGTTTTTAGGCTGTTAACTAGTGATGAAGTGTTAAAAGCCTGTGTGGTCGCCTAAGAACAGCACATTTCCTTCAGTATTTGTAAGTAAGTAGCCTCATTTCATAGCAAAGCCATATGCAAAATAAGCATTTGAACAGTTGTGTGTAAAAAAGAGGATTTAGTTCTTCTTCTTCAGCAAAGAGTGAATACTGTCAAGGAGGGGAGGAGAGTGGGAGGTGCCTCATGTGTCAAGGAGGGGAGGAGAGTGGGAAGTGTCTCATGTGGAGAAGCTGGGCTGGACACCTGGGGACTGTTCCAAGAACACCGTTTAGTGACAAACCTGGATAAGTTCACTCAGAGTAGTAGAGTGCAGTGACACACCTGGATACATTCACTCAGAGTAAGTGGCTAACCTCCAAGTATTAAAGCCCTATGGCTTCATTCTCTTAGCAAAACAAAGCCATGGGGCTCTTCCATTAGGAGGTGTACCACTTTCTCTGCCAGGTTTGTCACTGAACCACGTTCTTGGAACACCCCCTCTTGCTGATCAAGGTTGTAGGTTTGCCACTGCACCTGGTGCTGGACTGTTCAGATAAAGAGTCTGGTCCACACACTGACATTATTGGCACACCACGGCAGTAGTCATCATGTGTGTGCATACTGCAGCAGTGGCTTCATTCTCCAGTGGTGGTGTCAGGTCTTCCTCACTCTGGCATAAAGGCCTGAGGCCGGCTGATGGGGCCCGGAGCTGAAGCTGTCTGCTGATGGGGATGCTGCATGGAGGAGACGATAGAGACAGCAGTAGACTCAGCTGAAGCTGTCTGCACACACAGACATACAGACACACAGACATACATCAACACTGGGTGTGATAGGGTATTACCAACACAGCACATTATAACTTGCTTTCAAGCATATTTACTGCATTAATGGGGGTCCTTTTAAAGCAACACTATGTAACAATTCTACCTTAAAATAACAGCTTGAAAAAAATTGTGCCGCTACAATTACTTTTAATATGGAGAATGGCCTCTCCGCCATTGCCATCGGGGGTCTGTAGGGAAATTACTGCTGTCTGTAAGATTTCCTTTTTGTCTGCGCATGCGCGACTAGGATCAGGTAGCGATTTCGATTCAGAGCTAGCCATCTTTCTGCTGGATTAGTAAATCGTTTATTTGCTGTCCTGCTTTTTCTTGTCTTGCACTGGCTTGATGTTTGACTGTGTTAGCAAAGTTATTGACTCGCTAGTTCAGCGTTTCTCAAAGTGTGGGGCGCGCAGAAACGTGACAGGTGGGGCTCGATGAACGGGAGATTTTTTTTTTTTACCCCTCATCTATGGCAATGCTTTCCTTTATAGACAATAGATTTTGATTGACGTTGGCGTATTAATTGCAGCGGGACAATTAAAAAAAAAACTTAGTTTAGTTTAGTTAGGGCTGTGTACTGTTCTCGCTCGTCCAGTGTGTTGACAGTCAGTTCAACAGTCAGCCAAACTTGATTTCACGAGCCAGGTAGCGAGCGTCTTGCTCCTTTATTGATGTCAGGCGAAAACTTAAGAGTGAAACAATAATACACAAGAAACAGAAAATACTTAGAAGGTATCTTAACTAAACACAGCAAGTTACTATAAGATTCATTACATTAAGAATCAGAACAACAACAGATTAGAGCACAGCTGGCTAATAAATGCTAACGTTAGCCACCAACGGAGTTATGAATGAATGGTGTGCTAACGGTCACATATCTAAATGAATAATAATTAAATTTTACTATTCAACGAACTAACACAGTTCATAGAATTTAAACAAAGGTCACTTAAATATATTTATCACAGTGTGAGACAGCGAAAAAACTTGTTTTCGAAGGTGCGAGGAAAAGCATAATTTAATAGAGGCTTACTAGATATGTGCGTTACTAACTGTCACAGTTGTTCCCTATCTCACGAGACGAGTATGATGTCAAAGTAAAAGTCTGTCAACAGAAAGAAATACAATACTGTGTGCGTGCAGGGTTGGATTACCGAACGGGCCTACCGGGCCCACCGGGTCCATTAGCTCAGGGGGGCCCTAAACCAGAGCCTCTGCGTGAAGTCGCTGTTATTAACTTTGCTTGCTGTCAATTGTTTTTAGACTTTGTATTTGTTAATATCAGAGGTGGCTTAAATGTATCTCTTATTTGTGGTTGGAAGCAGTGTATTTTGTTACACGTCCTGACCCATGGTTTCATAATCCGTCCATGTGTGCATGTCCATAACAACAATACACTGAAACATGAAATCACTCCAAGCAATATACATTTGCTGACCTAAATAAGATGCTATTTGTTATTACTTGAGGTTATTTCAATAATTGACTATTTTAAGCTTGGCCTACCATTTTATGGGAGCGATGAGGGACAGGTGGGGCTTGAAAAGGCCCCCTTGTTCAAAGTGGGGAATGACAGAAAAAGTTTGAGAACCACTGCGCTTGTTTGTCATAAACAAGGAAAGCAAATTTCAACAGATTAGCCGCTAGGGGGAGCTCCAAGCCAAAAACTATGTACAAAGTGCTGCTTTAACCTCAGCATTGTGGTTCTCATCAGCTGATGTAGGCTGCAGAGTGCTGTAAACTGAGGTGACCAATGGCCCAGGGGCTGGAGTACTACCCTGTAGTTCACACATTAGTAAGACAACACATACATCTTATTAGCATTGTGTTGCTAGATGTATGTTGCTAGATGTCTATTGGTTTAAGTCTTTCTGTCTAACTTGTTTTATTTGAATGTGTAGGCTACCTGTAATTTAATATTAGCCTAGATATTCAAGGCGACATTTGCATATGAACTGAGCTGAGACTGTCATCAAAACTTGTGTCGTTTGTATAGACAAAGTATTGTGTTTTAGCATGAACCAGCATATGGTTTGAAGTAACTGGGTGCAATAAACCCAGCAGTTTAGAGTGCCCTCTTCAGCTGTTCTGCTTTGGGAAAGCAACCGTCTTGAGATGGCAGGTCGGATGATTGGCCATTCTGTCAAATATCATAGTTCAAGTAGGTTCAATCACGTACGACAAGGGGTTTAACAAGCTAAACGCATTATATTTCCACTTGGCTACCAGACGCCATTAAAAAACGGATTCCCCTCTGTGTAATCAGTTGTATTCAGATGTCTGTTATGGTGTAGTTGTCCACATAAATGGACACCGCATAGATACCGTTATATTTAATCATACCCTCAAATTTATGTTTCTGTGATTGGCTGAAATTGTAAGTGGCATCTGATAGGCTGCAGAGAATGTTTTTTTTTTCAAAAGAATGCATTTGTGAATCAAGCCGCGTCAGGAAAGTTTAAAATATCCACAAATAAATGCATGTTTGTAAATGCACTTTCGTTAGACTAAATAATTATAAGAACATTTGTGAATCGCATGACATTTATATATAAGTCAGGAAATACATTTGTGAATCGTGTTTTTCAAACTATTCTAACGCCACAGTATTGTGTGTAAATTATCCATCAATCAAAGTCCTAACCTCTGTCTTCCAATCATACGTTGCTCCTTCTCCATTGTTGCTGGGGCCTCTTGGTGCACTCAGGGTTTTGTCTTCACTGGATGCCTCCAGGGGGATCTACAGGTGCAAGGAGAGAGAGTGTGAGGAAGGGGCTGTTATATTTGATTATTGATTATTTCCCTGTGTTGCTACGTATAGCATAAACAAACTGACAAAGTAAGCTGGGCAAACAGTGATCCCCACTGGCCAAATTTAAAATGACATGAGGAGCACATCATTGGCATGAACCCACATTAATGGATTTCAATAGGTGTAATCTTTTTTGTAATTGCTCAACAGACCTGTCAACCAGGTTTTGAGGTGCTGCCTGGCCATTTTGAATCAATCGAAAAGATGATTGACAGTAGGTCTGAGAAATTACAGTTTGATCACTATCACAACATTCTGTAGGTCTCTGTAAGAGCTCCAGTTATGCCAGGTTATTCGTTGCATTTAAACGATAGAGAAAACAACGATAAAGATGTCCTTGCTTTCAGCAAACATCAATGTGGTTGACAGGATCCTTGCATCCTAACTTTCACAAACACCTGACTGAACTCTGTACCAAAGAACCAGGTTTAGTACACAAGGTCTTCTGATGTGCTGCTGCTGACGTGTTGCAACTGGCTTTTTAGCTACAGTTAACTAACATTAGTTTATGGTTATGAGCAGATGGGAAAGAATCTGGTTACCATGACTTCAGCGTATTCTGTTTGTGTTAGGCCTACACCTGTAAGTACATGGGAACCATCATCAGTTCTCTTTCAAAGCTGTGGTGAAAGTCATGTGATGTAAATATAAGACTCTCTGGACCTGCTGTCAATCGTCTCCTTATAAGTAGGGCAATACCAGCACAGACAGGAACAACGACCAGGTTAAACCAAATCCTCTTTCCAGGGGGAGTCACTCTCTGATCTGTGAATGCAAAGAATTTCAAGCAGCTTTATCAGACACGGACAAAGAGCCACACGCAGTCCCTGCCCAGTCTGAGTTGAGACTTCCTTTCTGTTCACAGACTCTAACACGACTGAAGATATTCACTGTTTCATGTGGCTAGTGGCAGAAGTACCATGACCATATTCTCTTTAAAGGCATGCATTCACTTGTGAAGAACACCATATGTAATCATTGACAATAATGTAATACAGTGGATGAGGGTGGTGTGAGGGCATATTAGAGTGCAAGTGGCTGATGGTGCATTCATCTCTTTCTTACCTGAACACAACCGACACGACTGATTGATCTCCTTGGTATAATTTCTCCAGCTGACTGGGTTGCTATGGTTACATATAATTCTACCACCTCTGACAGAGAGGGTGAGGGTGGAGTTAGTGGAATGTTCTTCCTCTGGAGAGCAGGTGCTGCAGTCACAGGTGGAGGTCAGAGAGAGGTCACGACCCCTACAGGTCACCGCCACATTACAGGAGTCACAGCTGGACATGTTAGAGACACCGGACAGGACAGGAGACTCCACTGGATCTGAAACACACACACACACACAGAAATAAAAGTCAAAAGACACATTTTGCATCTTATGATAGAGATGGAGACCACTACTTGAAACTTACTTGAGGAACCAAATGTCACACTCATTATTATAACTATATGAAACTATTTAAAATGAATTACAGCATCAGTTACCCTCACCCAGAACAGAGAGCCTGTATTCAACCTCAACCTCAGTTTCTACAGTATTGATCTTTCCTCGGTAGAGTCCACTGTCATTCTTCTGCAGGTTCTTCAGCTCCAGAGAGAAGGACTCATTATTAAACTCCACTCTGTCTTTATGGGTAAAAACTTTAAAGGTGTCTCTCAGAGGTGAATATTTCATTATTATTTTTTGACCACACTCCCACTGTATGAGATCTACCCTCTTCCTCTCCAGCTGCTGGTGTCCCTGGAACTCCAGAGTGACAGATCCTCCAGTGGGTCTGAACACAGACACAGGTGACCCAACTGTGGAAGGGAGAAAATGTTATGCTAGCTTGTGTGAAACCGAGGTGTTAGTGGCGTCCCAATACTATACTGTAAAACATAATACATTCAATAAAAGCACACTGATATGTTGTAAGTACATGAAACTCATTTTACCGCATTGCATGGCTATAGTTATGGTTAAGGTAAGAAGACTAGGCAAAGTTTACTGAAAGAAATAAGAATAATGAATTTGGTCTGAGCTGCACCGTGAGATGCATAAGGTGGTGTGATGGCATGCACTCTAAACCCATAAATGCTAGGCTCAGTCACCAGCTAATATATTATGGTGTCCGGTTTACACTCCACAACTCTTTACCGACTGGCCTCCATTACACTCACCATCACAATCAAGTCCAATTAAAAAGAGAGAACAATAAACGCATAACACAAACATTCCCGTTAACATTTGTAATTGAACTGAAACTATATGAAGGAAATGAAAATATTCACTTCCATCACTTGAGGAGACTGTGAACAGCGAATTTACCCCTGTCTCACACACACAGTCACTTAGGGCCCTTAGACTTCAATAGTCACAATTAAAAAACAACCAATTCAACAAAAGCTAGATAAACAACATACCATCTGTTATTTTTAACTGTTTATTATACAAATATCTACCAGGACCAGGGACCACTGGGACCCAAGGTCAACATTTGTAACCAACAAGAGAAAAACCAAAACACCCTAAATCAACCAAATGCCTGAATTTGTATAAGAAGAAAAGTTGCTAATAAGTTTCAGTCAGCAGTCTATGAAAGTCTGGACTCTACCTGTGTGATGCATGAAGTCCACCAGAGTCAGATAACACAAAACTCTGGCTGGAGTCATTGTGTTCAACAGCTGTATGACACTGCTGGATGAAGCTGTGCTTTATAGAATCGGACGTAGGAGGGGTTTAACGTCCTGTCTACAACTTCACAAAGAGATGTCATGCAGAATCAAGCCTTCATTTTTGAAGGTTCTGAGGTGAGGTCATTTTTGAAGGGGTTCCCTCTTTTCTTCTGGCATTGTCATTCTTACTGCTCTCTCAGTGCAGGTTGGGTTACCTCACGATTTAGAAATCAGTTAAATATCAGAGATAACGGCCATTTTTATGTTTTTGGACTGTGAGATTATTAAGAAAAAGATGCGAAAGAAAACAAAATGAGGCTGATTTGTTCTGTGTGGTGGTGATGTGGACAGGGAAAGTGTTGATAGTCACTGCATGTCAGACTGCATATGCCACATGACTGATGACCACAGTAACCAGTTCTTGGGCAGATTGGCCTGTCAAAATGGAAACCAGTCAATGGAAAACAAACTTTTTAACACCAAAATAGACCTTCACTAAAATTTAGCCTTGACAGCAGAACAGAGACAGCTAAGAGAGGAGCTCAGGGGAGTGTGATCTGCTCAAGGTGTTTGTGGTCTCTGCACCGAGCTGTAGATGGGGTTTGCTGCAGACTGAACACGTACACAAACATTAGCACTGAGTGATTGAGACAGACCCAAGCATCAGCACCAGGTGGGCATGTAGTTTAGCACATTCAGATCAAGATCACACTCAGCCAGGTCTGTGCATGCAGGCTAGCAAGATCACACTCAGCCAGGTCTGTGCATGCAGGCTAGCAGGGCATTTAGCACATGCTGAGGTACTGCCTGGCCTTACAGGAATCACGCTTCTCCCATCAACTCCTGTCTGTGGTCCTAAGTGACCTCTCTATGGCCCATGGGTCAATTCTTAGAATTCTTTTATAACCACTAGATAGAGTAGAATATAATATAATAGAATCACGTTTATTGGCCAAGTAAGTTTGCACAAACAAGGAATTTGAAACCGGGTAAAGTGGCTCTCAGTGCCCTTACACAAAATATACATCACAACACAATACAACTGTACAACGGTCTAAGAAGTCTAAGAAAGTATATACAAGGAGGAATGGCTATATACAGGAGCTGTGAATTGTAAACACAACAAAAGTTTGCAAAGAAGTGGAGAGAGCAAGATGTGCAAGGATAAGTTTTAAACGGTAAGAGTATGACATAAGAAGTACAGTTTTTCCTGCCCTTTTTCTGACTCTGGAGGTGTACTGGTCTTGGATGGTGGGCATGTTGGCACCGATAATTCAGGTGTCCTTCCCGGCAGCATAGAGACTGGTGGGAGAGGAGCTCAGGGGAGTATGATCTGCTTAAGGTGTTTGTGGTCTCTGCACCGAGCTGTAGATGGAGTTTGCTGCAGACTGAAACCCGTACACAAACGTCAGCAACATGTGTGCATGTGTTTTAGCACGTATAACATCAGTCGAGCAAGATCACACTCAGCCAGGTCTGTGCATGCAGGCTAGCAAGATCACACTCAGCCAGGTCTGTGCATGCAGGCTAACAAGATCACACTCAGCCAGGTCTGTGCATGCAGGCTGAGCAAGATCACACTCAGCCAGGTCTGTGCATGCAGGCTAGCAAGATCACACTCAGCCAGGTCTGTGCATGCAGGCTAGCAAGATCACAACATCAACAGTGTCACCACCCTCAAACAAATCACCACATTCCCTAATCAGAAGCCATGGATGAACAGGCAGGTCCGCCTTTTGCTGAAGGCACGCGATATTGCTTTCAGATCAGGTGACACCCAGGCCTACAGTTCATCCAGGGCCGACCTGAAGAGGGGCATCAAAAAGGCCGAGCACAGATACAAGCTAAAGATTGAAGAGCACTTCAAAAACAACTCAGACCCCCGACGCATGTGGCAAGGCATCCAGGCCATAACGGACTATAAACCCACCAACACCTCCCCCCAAACCGGCGAAGCATCACTCCCTGATGAGCTTAACAGCTTTTATGCACGCTTCGACAGGGACAACCAGGAGGCGGCCATCAAGGCTGTGCTCACTACAGACAACCAACCCCTCACACTCTCCTCCACCGACGTATGTGCTGCACTGAGCAGGACTAATACACGAAAGGCTGCTGGCCCTGATGGCATCCCTGGACGGGTGCTCAGGGTCTTGACTGACATATTCAACATGTCACTGGCCCAAGCAGCTGTCCCCACGTGCTTCAAAACCACCTCCATCGTGCCGGTGCCAAAGCACTCCAAGGCAGCGAGCCTTAATGACTTTCGCCCAGTGGCACTCACTCCAACCATAATGAAGTGCTTCGAGAGGCTGGTCCTGGCTCATCTCAAATCATGCCTACCACCCACACTGGACCCCCTCGCCTACCGCCAGAATAGGAGCACGGAGGATGCCATCTCCACGGCACTACACTCCGCCCTTTCCCACCTGGACAACAGTAACACATACGCGAGACTGTTGTTCATAGACTTCAGCTCTGCATTTAACACCATAATCCCCTCCAAACTGATCACAAAACTCAGTGATCTGGGCATCAACACCTCCCTCAGGAACTGGATTCTGGACTTCCTAACCAACAGACCTCAGTCTGTCAGGTTAGACAACAACACCTCCTCAACCCTCATCCTGAACACTGGTGTCCCACAGGGCTGCGTGCTGAGCCCTCTCCTCTACTCCCTTTTCACCTACGACTGCACAGCTGTACATGGTTCTAATGCCATTGTAAAGTTTGCAGACGACACAACGGTGATTGGCCTCATCAACAACAACGATGAGTCGGCCTACAGGGAAGAGGTCCAGCACCTGGCAGTGTGGTGTGCTAACAACAACCTGGCTCTCAACACCATGAAAACCAAGGAGCTAATTGTGGACTTCAGGAGGACCAAAGGTGGCGCACACACCCCAATCTGTATCAACGGGACGGAGGTGGAGCGTGTCGCCAGCTTTAAATTCCTGGGTGTCCACATCTCCGAGGACCTCTCTTGGACCCTCAACACCTCAACCCTAATCAAGAAGGCTCACCAGCGTCTCTTCTTCTTGAGGAGATTGAAGAAGGCAAATCTGTCTCCTCAGATTCTGGTGAACTTCTACCGCTGCACCATTGAGAGCATCCTCACCAACTGCATCTCAGTCTGGTATGGCAGCTGCTCTGTGGCAGACCGCAAAACTCTCCAGAGGGTAGTGAAAACTGCCCAACGCATCACTGGTTCCCCACTCCCCTCCATCGAGGCTGTCCAGCGCAAAAGATGTCTGCGGAAAGCGCGCAGCATCGACAAGGACAGCTCCCATCCCAACCACACACTGTTTGCCCTCCTCCCCTCAGGGAGGCGCTACAGTGTCCTCCGTTCCCGGACCAGCAGGCTCAGGAACAGCTTCTTCCCTGCGGCTGTCACCCTGCTGAACTCTGCATCACGGTGACCCCCCCTGGCTACCCCCTCACATTCCTTCCTACAGTGACTGTATTCCCCCCTCTACCCTGGCCTGACTGCCACACACCTCCCCCAGCCACTAAACATTTGCACTAAAACTGTTCATTTGTTTATATCTATTTATTTAAAATTGTTGTCCATATCCATATTCACCGTACTTATATCTTATGTCTCCTACCTCATTTATAACTTCTACTGCCACTTTCACCTGTACTTCACCTGCACTTTACATACTGTATATCTATATCTTATATCTATATCACATCTGCACTAACCACCACTATTGCTGCTTACTGTTCATATTACTTATGTCTTATACCATACTGTATATATTCTATTTATCTATTTTTATATTACCACTCTGCACATACTCTGCACTCTTCTGATTTTGCACTTCTGGTTAGATGCTAACTGCATTTCGTTGCCTCAGTACTTGTACTCTGTGCAATGACAATAAAGTTGAATCTAATCTAATCTAATCTAATATCCTGTCCTCAATCATCTCGATAATTCTAATGGGCTAATAGGACAATTGATTAACTTAACTTAATCCCTTACGACGAATATACCCCTGGTAACTATGAAACATGCACATTCACATGCAAATCACTATATCTGGGAATTACTGTATCAATCTTGAAATCACCCTTTGAATCTAAACTTGCTGCACCTCTTCTGCAAGACTAATTTATTTACAGTTGAAGTTGAAGTTTAGTGGATTACCTGATTAGAGAGGCCTGATCCCTAAATAACTCACATCTTGTTAAATCAACGAGTGAACAGAACCCCCCCCCCCCCCTCACCCCCCAGTTTGGTGGCAAATCCAGATGTGTGAACATGTGTTGGGTTCAGATTTCCTACTAAGGACAAGGGCATTTGTTAAAATACAATAATACCTTACAATTTTTCTCTGGTAGCAACAAATAATAAGAAACCTTGAACTAAGTTAAACCTTGAGCACAGTTTAAAATGAAAGTAAGAACGACGTTAGATGAGAACGGCTGTATGTGTCATGTGCCTGTGCTGAGATGGGTCTGGAGACTTTTCATCTTACACACACATTCAACTAGCACAACAAACTAGCTGGAGACTCAGTCTCAATGGAAAAGGTATCAAAGGTGTTTATAGAGTTCTGACATAAGCCAAGTAGTAACAGACTATCCTACATTTATGGCACTATTCTCAACTTGACCCGCCTCGAAACACAGTTCTGACAGTTCTGAGACAGGTTAGTTCTTGGCATGCTGAATCCCATCTCAGTAAATATTTACTAACTTAATAATAATTTTCACTTTACCTTATTAAAGTACTGAAACAAATCACAGCAGTTGTAGAACATGCTGAATCCCATCTCAGTTAATATTTACTAACTTAATAATAATCTTCACTTTACCTCACTGAAGTACTATAACATATAACAGCATAGATGTATGACATGCTGAGTTTGCATTGCAACAGAAGAAAACACAACGCATACACAAAGGTTTGGACAATTCTCTATTTTACTGGAACAGACACAGGATGTTTGTGTGCTGACATTACAAACACACTTAAGACAGTGAGAAGTCATTTCTGTGAGGTAGCTTCCTGGTGGAAATATCTACAGCACAATGTGACCTTAAAACACAGTCCAAAGTGACAGTGTATGTCCCTAAGATTAAGAGGCCACTTTATTCACTTCAAAGCACAATGTGACCTTAAAAACACAGTCCAATATGACAGTGTATGTCCCTAAGATTAAAACACAATGTGACCTTAAAAACACAGTCCAATATGACAGTGTATGTCCCTAAGATTAAAACACAATGTGACCTTAAAAACACAGTCCAATATGACAGTATTGTCCCTAAGATTAAGAGGCCACTTTATTCACTTCAAACAGCTGCTGAAACACTTCATCACAGAAAACTCACCAACCTCACCAAAGGCACTCAAATCAATCACAAAATCAATACAAAATCTATAGAAAGGCATTAAACACATTTACTAGTAGATGACTGTCTGGGCATAAGTTATCTGAGATACTGCATTAACTACTATGGAAAGACTATACTAAATAACACAATTAAAGCACTATATCACGATCATTGCATACCACACATATTGCAGATTTAGGGTAAAACATTTGTCTCATTTTCAAAAAAGACCAATCATTACCAATTATTATAAGCTTGTCAATACTATACTTCATTAAATAGATCAACCCTGATCTATCATGGTCTCTACATCCCCAATGCAGCTTGGGCAAGGACTGGGCAGAACTGGGCGGGACGTTTCCTGGTTCCTCAGCCTCCAGTCCCAGTCTCACTGTGTGTCTCTCCTGGCTCACGGCAGCATCTGATTGGCCATGGGTTTGCTGAGGAAGTTGAGCATACAAGCTCACATTACATGCACAGGAATATGTGTGATTCAATAATAGAGAATAAAGTGACAGAATATTCAGAGGTCACATTCTATTAATGGAAAAATATTTGGTGTATCTGTTCGTTTTCTGACTGTGAGGACATAAAACACATTTTGATTACCGCAACGGTCCCATACTCTGTGTGTCAAATAGCAGAATAACAGAGTCTCTATGTAAATACCTGATTTCCGCCATAGCAAAGCAATCAGCACAGCAACACCCAAAATTGCAATTGCAATTATTATTCCAATCCAAGCAGGCACACTTTGTTCTGAGGAGAAAACAAATCATCATTATGATTTATTATTTTTACATTATTATTCGTCACACTTATTAGACCTATATGTAATAGGCTGAGAGGTTCTGTCTCATCTCTGCTCTTGCACACTTTACTCAGGTCCTCTATATGAGATTCCTTACAATAAAATCATGGAGCGAACCCTGGGCAGATACTGTAGCATACTGTATTGAGCAAACTGTATTCTCTTCAGAGGAATGAAGAATAGGAAACAGTCAACTACATTCATTCCTTTGACTGTTTTGGTTTTAAGGTGCTTTAATTTTTCCTATTCAGCATTGATACTTAATACAATTCACGGATATGCTACGTTTCTATGCCTATTGGTCTATCCATCTCTTCCTTACCTGTACAGCACAGTAGTTTGAAATCCTTTGTATCATTACTCCAGCTGACTAGGTTACTATAGTTACAAATGACAACACCACTTCTGACAGAGAGAGAGAGGGTGGAGTCAGTGGAGGCTCCACCCTCTGGGGAGCAGGTGCTGTAGTTACAGGTGGAGGTCAGAGAGAGGTCATGACCTTTACAGGTCACATTACAGGCGTCACAGCTGGTCCAGTTAGAGACAACGGACAGGACAGGGGACTCCACAGGATCTGAAACACACACACACACACACACACACACACACAAACACACACACACACACACACACACACACACACACACACACACACACACACACACACACACACACACACACACACACACATATATTCATCAGCAACACAATTGTATGATATAGAACACAATGTTGTATATTATTGTTCACTTAATGAGGAGAAATAAGTCTATCTCAATCAGAACAGAGAGCCTGTATTCAGTTTCTCCACCACTGATCTCTCCTCTGTAGAGTCCACCAGGGGTCTCAAACTCCGGCCCCCGGGCCAAATCCAGCCCGACAAGCGATTTTATCCGGTCCGGCCCGATTGATTTGAATGAGCCACCCCAATGTTTACCGCTGCCATTGGCAACGGGTTTTGTGCTTCTTATTCACGTCTTTCATATCATTCTGCAAGTAGTCCAGTCATTTAATGTAATGGAAACTGAATTGAAGTCAGCAAGTAATGCGTTGCTACGCAACACCTGGAACTTTAAAGATCTATCTGCGTGAAGAACTATTTTTTCTTAGCGGAAGTCACGAAATGGCAACAAAATCATTCAAAATAGGTATTTTGGAGGAATGTCTTCTATCGTTTTGACAAGTAAACGAATAATACACAGGATTATGTATAGTCCAGTTGTCATAAATATAAATAATAATAAAATAAATCTAGCTGCGTGTCAAAGGCAAAAGTTTCAGTGCGTATTCTGTGGCTCTGGACGAGAGTAGGCTACTGACATAAATGATAATGTTTAGCTCGCGATTTTTTCCTACAGTGTTAACAACCAGTTTGAAGTGACAGAGGAATTACTTTGTGTAAAAACAATGCAAGGCCGTACCACAGCCAAGGATGTATTTGACCAACTGTGTGACGCAATGGAGCATGCTGGTCTGTCAGTGAAGTCTCTCCGAGTAATGACAACATAGTTGTTTGTTTGACTTTTTTTTGCTTAGATTTTTTTTAAGTTACAAAGAAATAGACACTGTGCAATGTAAAAACCCGGTTATTATAACTGAAAAATACGTCTGAGGGTATTTGCGAAGTGTCTGAGCCAGCTATCTAATGGGATTACGGTATGTATAGTCCAGCGGTCATTACCTGAAAAAAAATCTAACTGCGTGTCAAAGGCAAACATTTCAGTGTGTATTCTGTGGCTCTGGACGAGAGTATTGACAAATGATATAGTTAGCTTGCGATTTTTTTCGGCAGTGTTAACAATCAGTTTGAAGTGACAGCGGAATTACTTTGTGTAAAAACAATGCAAGGCCGTTCCACAGCCACGGATGTATTTGACCAACTGTGTGACGCAATAGAGCATGTTGGTCTGTCATTGAAGTCGCTCCGAGGAATAATACATTTATTTTATGAAATAAAATGATTCAGATTTTTGCTGAAACTTTATTCAGTTTTCTGCTTTGTTTTGTTTGTTTTCAGCCTTGTTAACAACTATACAAAAGTGGTGCATACAGCATTTGCTTTGAAATGCGCATGTATGAAGGAAAAATGTAGATGTAGTGGTCGATGAAGACATTATCTTACTATTACTGCTGTATATGTAAGTCATGGGCTATCAATGGGACAAAGTGATCCTAAAGAGCAACTTTAACAAACACCTTTATCCAAAGAGCATCTTGCATTGCCCCGGAATTGAAACTCAGGTCAGCTACTTGTTATTCAACAACACTAACCGTTGTACCACATATCACACATGGTAGATTTGCCAACTCAAAAGTGGTATCTACAGTATTGTGATAGGCAAGCCAACAGATAAAAAAAATCTGGCCCCCCAATGACCAGACTGGACGCTTATCGGCCCCCGGGTAATTTGAGTTTGAGACCCCTGGTCTAGACTGTTTTGATTTGAAGGTATTTTTATTTGTCCTATTCTGCATTGATTTTCTTCCTTACCTGTAGGGCACAGTAGTTTGATATCCTTTGCATCATTACTCCAGCTGACTTGGTTGCTATAGTTACAAATGACAACACCACTTCTGACAGAGAGGGTGAGGTTCGAGTCAGTGGAATGTTCTTCCTCTGGAGAGCAGGTGCTGCAGTTACAGGCGGAGGTCAGAGAGAGGTCATGACCTTTACAGGTCACATAACAGGAGTCACAGCTGGTCCAGTTAGAGACAACAGACAGGCCAGGGGACTCCACTGGATCTAAGAAACACACACACACACACACACACACACACACACACACACACACACACACACACACACACACACACAGACATATTCATCAGCAACATCATTTTATGATATAGAACACAATGTTGTACATTATTGTTCACTTCATTGCTATGGTTACAAATGATGGTGCCCTCTGTCCCTTTTGCTGCAGCAGTTTCGTATTACGTTTCTTTTTTTTCTCAAGGGGAAGAATATGGCACTTTCTCTCACGCCAGACTCAGGACCCAGGACAGATACAGATTTTCTCTGCAGGATAAAGATGGTTGCATTCTGATGCTGGACATTAACTGGTGTGTGTGCGTGCGTGCGTGCGTGCGTGCGTGTGCGAGAGAGAGAGAGAGACTGAGAGTAGTACACGATATGTCATCCTGATTTAAAATTTCTTGATATCGACCGTGCGTGTGTGCCATGCTTGTTCGTACTGTTTTGACGTAGCCTATTAGCCTAAACAATAAATTAGGTAATCTTGCTTTCATAACTCAGTGCCTACCCTCTTACTGACATCACGTCACTGCATATACAGGAACAAGTCTCTCAGAATGGACTATACTGTACGCATGCATGAGTAGGTTTAGGCAGAAGTGTAAGCATACAGAAACCTACATTTAGGACGTCTCAGATACAAATGGTAAAAGATACAGAGGAGCATTTGGCAAACTCACCCAGAACAGAGAGCATGTATTCAACCTTAACCTCAGTTTTTACAGCACTGATCTCTCCTCTGTAGAGTCCACTGTCATTCTTCTGCAGGTTCTTCAGCTCCAGAGAGAAGGTCTCTTTGTTAAACTCCACTCTGTCTTGATGGGTGAATACGGTAACGGTGTCTCTCAAAGGGGAATATTTCATTATTTTTTCCAGGCCAAAGTACCACTGTATGAGATCTATACTCTTCTTCTCCAGCTGCTGGTGTCCCTGGAACTCCAGAGTGGCAGATCCTCCAGTGGGTCTGAACACAGACACAGGTGACCCAGCTGTGAAAAGACAGGCAGGATGTTACTCATGTTTATTGTCTTGGCACTATATTGATCAAATTGAATTGAGTTTAATATTGATTTGCACACACCAAACAGAACTGCTCTGATTAACAGACTAAAATGATTCTATACACACTGGACAAAATGTGTATGATCACATAGGCCTATATTACTGAATTCCAGTCAAATCAGCAGAAAATGAGAGTATTATTTCTACCTGTGTAATGAACAAAGACCACTTGAACCAGCAAAGACAAAGTCCTAGTTGATGGCATGTTTCGTTCCTTCAGACTGCACCCAGTGTAGAACAGAAATTAACTTCAATTCAGCGTGTGGGTTTGATTTCCTTCCTGTGACACGTTCAGAGTAAAAAGAAAGAAAAAACCCTCTTGAAAAGTTCACACATTCAAGTAAATATTTTAAAGTTATAGAATATTTAAAGAAATTCATAATCTGTTTACTCTCCTGCAAGTCACTTATGCCATCTCAGTCACCTTATTCATGTGCACAAGACAAAAGTGTTACTGTATTTATTTGCAACGTACCTCAGGGGGAGTACTTGTACTCCATACCACATCACTTTGTTGTGCTCTTAATCTTTTTTAGCTTATTGTATTGTTGTGTTGTTATACGTATGTTGTCCCTCTTGGCACCAACTGGAGCAGTGTTCCAAATTTTGTTGTATGCAAATACAATGACAATAAAGGCTTTTCAATGTTTTTTTTTCCAATTCACATTATATTATTAACTTACAGTTATATAAGTAGTAATGCTGAAAGATAAACAGAACATTAAATGTTGAACTATACCAGATAGAGAGAGACAGAAATGGAGGGAGAGAGAGAGATTGAGAGAGAGAGAGCAAGAGAGAGAAAACAACATGTGAACCACACTTTGTGGGCAGCACAGGAAGAAGCACATGCTGCTGTAGACATCAGTATGCAGCACCTAGTCAGACAGGAAGGGGAGGGAACTGTGTGCTTAGCAACCATCCTTCTGAGTGCAGACATTTCTCACCCACACAAACACAGACAACTCTATAAGACTAGCCAAGTTTTGAGAACTACCTCTGTGTGCAACAGACTAGGCCTTTAAGGACGGGGAGCTGCCCAAACAACTTCACAATAAGCAAACGCAGGATAACAACACAGTTCACCATACACACAGAATCAGAACTGTACACACAGAATCAGAACTGTACACACAGAATCAGAACTATTTATATAGCCTGACATGTTATTTTAGCCATTCCCACAACCCTCATATGGGAATTCGATCGCAGAGCTCCACTCAACTAAACAACTCCTGCAGTCTTATCATTGAGGTGCTTGGCTCTAGACTCCTGCAGTCTTATCATTGAGGTGCTTGGCTCTAGACTCCTGCAGTCTAATCATTGAGGTGCTTGGCTCTAGACTCCTGCAGTCTTATCATTGAGGTGCTTGGCTCTAGACTCCTGCAGTCTTATCATTGAGGTGCTTGGCTCTAGACTCCTGCAGTCTTATCATTGAGGTGCTTGGCTCTAGACTCCTGCAGTCTTATCATTGAGGTGCTTGGCTCTAGACTCCTGCAGTCTTATCATTGAGGTGCTTGGCTCTAGACTCCTGCAGTCTTATCATTGAGGTGCTTGGCTCTAGACTCCTGCAGTCTTATCATTGAGGTGCTTGGCTCTAAATGGTCAGACAATCCTCACGTCTGTCACTCTCACACCTTTTTCTCCATGATACTTATCCTGATGGATGTATGAATTCTCTGCCCTCCCCTTCTAGCATCCACTATCTACCAAAGGACATAACCTAATGGCAGGGTTTAAACAGAGTCTGAAAACAGAACAGGTGAAACTAGTATTCAGATGATGGAGCTGAGAGAGAGAGAACTGGAAGGAGTGGAGTGGATTATGGAACTGGACTCCATGAAAATCAGCAACATGCCGTGTTGGGGTTATGTGGGATTATTATAAAATCGGGGTCCTGTTCGTCCCGTCGGGAATTATTTTCCTATACTGACTATACATTATCCCTTACTTATCATATGGCTCTTCAGAATGTTACAAAAAGTTCTGTTGATCTGAATTGGCCACTCCAACATTCAGAGGTCTGATATGCAAGGAATAATGTATAATCCAGCGGTCATTATTGAAAAATGATACAAATGATATGAAAGATTTGAATTTGAGCACAAAATACGTTTCCAATGAAGGGGCTTTTCATCTTACACACACATTCAACAGACTAGCTGGAGACACAGTCTCAATGGAAAAGGTATCAAAGGTGTTTCTAGAGTTCTGACATAAGCCAAGTAGTGACAGACTATCCTACATTTATGGCACTATTCTCAACTTGACCCGCCTCGCAGCATAGACAGTTCTGAGACAGGTTAGTTCTTGGCATGCTGAATCCCATCTCTGTTCATATTTACTAACTTTATAATAATCTTGACTTTACCTCACTGAAGTACTATAACAGAACATAGATGTAGGACATGCTGAGTTTGCATTGCAACAGAAGAAAACACAACGCATACACAAAAGTTTTGACAATTCTCTATTTTACTGGAACAGACACAGGATGTGTCACGGATGTCGGACTAGACACATCATTTACAATTACAGGGTTTATTCAGAGATATTCATGATAGGAAACTACGGAACAAAACTCTTGACAACCAGAACCAACTAAACTGTAGAGTACGAAGGAGCAGGAGCGAACACGGGGAACTGATAGTCTGGAGCTTGATGAAGGATTCAGGAGCGAACACGGGAGCTGATAGTCTGGAGCTTGATGAAGGAGCAGGAGCGAACACGGGAGCTGATAGTCTGGAGCTTGATGAAGGATTCAGGAACAAACACGGAAGCTGATAGACTGGAACTTGATGAAGGAGCAAGAACAAACACGGGGAGCTGATAGTCTGGAGCTTGATGAAGGAATAGGAACATACGTCCATACACAATGAGACCAGACAGTAAGTGGGGGGAGTGAGGAGTATAAGTAGCGTGGTGGAGGGGTGACAGGTGTTCATGATTAGGAAATCAGGGGACTGGGAATGTGACTGAGGCAGGTGAGTTGAATCAGGAGGGGCGTGGCAGGAGCAGGGTTCATTGGGCGGGACGTTTCCTGGTTCCTCTGCCTCCAGTCCCAGTCTCTCCTGGCTCACGTCAGCCTCTGAATCTGATTGGCCCTGGGTTTGCTGAAACAGAAATGAAGTTCCATAGTGGAGCGTTACCATTTACTGCACAGATCAACACATCTCCTCACCCCAGTAATGGGGCTCATAACAGCAGGGGCAGTGCTGACCACACACACACACACACACACACACACACACACACACACACACACACACACACACACACACACACACACACAGACACACACACAGGCACACACACACACACACACACACACACACACACACACACACACACACACACACACACACACACACACACACACACACACACACACACACACATTTGTGATGTGTGGCCTCCACTCCTCTCCAATATGTATGATTCAATAACAGGAAATAAAGTTACTGAATATTCAGAGATCACTTTCTATTAATGACAAGAATATTAGTTTTCTGACTGTGAGGACATGAAAAACCTTTTGATTACCTCAACCGTGCCATACTCTGTTTGTGTGCCACGTACACCTGAAAGAACATGAACATGATCAGTTCTCTTTCACAGCTGAAAGGAAAGTCATGTAGTTAAAATACCAGAGTAACAGAGTCTCTATGTAGCTACCTGATTTCACTCGTCTCCAGCAATATACAGCAATAAAAAACTAAGGGATGGCAACAATAGCTGCTACAGCAATAGTTGCAACAGCAATTATGGTTCCATAAGGAGTCACACTTTGTCCTGAGGAGAAAAACAAGTCATCATTACATTATAATTCGTCACACTTATTAGACCTATATATAATAGGCTGAGAGGGTCTGTCTCATCTCTGGTCTTGCACACTTTACTCAGGTCCTCTATATGAGATTCCTTACAATAAAATCATGGAGCGAACCCTGGGCAGATACTGTAGCATACTGTATTGAGCAAACTGTATTCTCTTCAGAGGAATGAAGAATAGGAAACAGTCAACTACATTAATTCCTTAAAATGTACTTTAAAAAAGTCTTAGACCGTGTTGGTTTGAAGGTGATTTAACTTTTTTTTTTACTCCTATTCTGAATTGATGCTTATATGCTTATATGATACGGATATGCTAGGTTTCTATGCCTATTGGCCTATCCATCTCTTCCTTACCTGTAGGGCACAGTAGTTTGAAATCCTTTGCATCATTACTCCAGCTGACTAGGTTGCTATAGTTACAAATGACAACACCACTTCTAACAGAGAGGGTGAGGGTGGAGTCAATGGAGGCTCCACCCTCTGGAGAGCAGGTGCTGTAGTTACAGGTGGAGGTCAGAGAGAGGTCATGACCTTTACAGGTCATATAACAGGAGTCACAGCTGGTCCAGTTAGAGACAACGGACAGGACAGGGGACTCCACTGGATCTGAAACACACACACACACACACACACACACACACACACACACACACACACACATATTTATCAGCAAAACAATTTTACGATATAGAACACAATGTTGTACATTATTGTTCACTTCAGAGTAATAAGTCTCTCTCACCCAGAACAGAGAGCCTGTATTCAGTCTTAACCTCAGTTTCTACAGTATTGATCTCTCCTCTGTAGAGTCCACTGTCATTCTTCTGCAGGTTCTTCAGCTCCAGAGAGAGGGTCTCATTATTAAACTCCACTCTGTCTTGATGGGTGAATACGGTAACAGTGTCTCTCAGAGGTGCATATTTCATTATTTTATCTTGACCACAGTCCCACCTGACATAATCTACACTCTTCTTCTCCAGCTGCTGGTGTCCCTGGAACTCCAGAGTGACAGATCCTCCAGTGGGTCTGAACACAGACACAGATGACCCAGCTATGGAAGGGAGAAAATGTTATGCTAGCTTGTGTGAAACTGAGGTGTTAGTAACGTCCCAATACTATACTGTAAAACATAATACATTCAATAAAAGCACACTGATATGTTGTAAGTACATGGAACTAAATGTACTGCATTGCATGGCTATAGTAATGGTTAAGGTAAGAAGACTAGGCAAAGTTTTAATGAAAGAAATAAGAATAATGAATTTGGTCTGAGCTGCACCGTGAGATGCATAAGGTGGTGTGATGGCATGAACTCTAAACCCATAAATGCTAGGCTCAGTCAGCAGCTAATATATTATGGTGAGTCAGGTTTACACTCCACAGCTCTTTACCGACTGGCCTCCATTACACTCACCATCACAGTCAAGTCCAATTAAAAAGAGGAAACAATAAACGCACAATAAATGCATTACACAAACATTCCTGTTAACATTTGTAATTGAACTGAAACTATATGAAGGAATTGAAAATATTGTGTCACTTCCATGTGGTGACCCAAGGTCAAAATTTGTAACCAACAAGAGAAAAACCCTAAATCGACAAAATGCCTGAATTTGTATAAGAAGAAAAGTTGCTAAAAAGTTTCAGTCAGCAGTCTATGAAAGGCTGGACTCTACCTGTGAGATGCATGAAGGCCACCAGAGTCAGATAACACAAAACTCTGGCTGGAGTCATTGGCCCTCATTCTCGAACATTTTCTGAAGTTTCTTCTGAAATGTTTCTTACGGGCTTCGGAAAAACAACGTAAGCAAAAGACATCCGCCAAATTCATGCACGCTTGAAAATGTGGTCCTACGCAGCAGAAGTTTTCTGGGCTGTGCTCCCCCGGAAGAGTTTTCTTAAATTGAAAGCGCGTTCTCGTGCTCCTGAATTTGCATACATACACGCCCTGCCAGCTCCTTATAAGGGCACGCAACCGTAGTGACGTGTGCAGTCGGAATCGACCGAATCTACACGAAAGCAACAGCAGTGTTCGTGTACATTACATTTAGTCATTTAGCAGACATTTTTGTCCAAAGCGACGTGCAAGGGATAGAACAGTCAAGCTACGAGCAATAGAGACCTAGTGTAACAATAAATACTACTTTACATAAGAAATAGAAAAACGAAATAGGAAATAAAAACGAAGTGCAGGAATGTAACTGCTATAAGTGCAAGTTAAGCACTAGTCGAAGTGCCAGTTAGGAAGGGAGGTGCTCTCTGAAGAGTTGGGTCTTCAAAAGCTTCTTAAAGGTAGAATGGGACGCGCCTGCTCTGGTAGTGCTAGGCAGTTCGTTCCACCAACGTGGAACTACTTGAAAATTCTGGATTGCCTTACTTGCACAGACGGCAGTGCCAAACGACGCTCACTAGACGAGCGCAGCATTCCGGTGTAGTGCTTTTATTTATTTTATGACATCACGGTGCCTCGTAGAATCATGACTATAGGCCTACATGTGGAACGTAATTGTTAATGATACTTTAATCCGAGGATCTGTAGAGTTGATGTGAACGCAATCACCAACGATTTCTCACAAATTCATTAACACGGAGAGTTTTCTTAAATGCGATTCCTCAAAAAACCACAAGATGGCCCACGGGGCCATCTTGTGGTTTTTTAAGGAATCGCATTTGAGAAAACTCTGGCCGAGTTACGACTGCTATTTCGGGTTCGGAAAGTCTTCTGAAGTTCAGAGCAAATCCCAGATGAGAAAACTTTCATGAATGCCAAATGTTGTCCTAAATCCAATTCAGAAGAAATTCCTCTTAAATTCCTCTTAAATTCTTCTTAACTGCGTTCGAGAATGAGGCCCATTGTGTTCAACAGTTGTGTGAAACTGCTGGCTGAAGCTGTGCTTTATAGAATCGGACGTAGGAGGGGTTTAACGTCCTGTCTGAAACTTCACAAAGAGGTGTCATGCAGAATCAAGCCTGTGGCAGAGTTGAAAAACAATAAAAGAAACAGTAAACCCACTAGAGGAATAGAAGGAGGTGATGGTAAAGGTTCTAAAGTTCTTCTTTCGCAGATTGGCCGGTCAAATGGGAAACCAGTCAATGGGCAACAAACTTCTTCACACCTTCTTGACGTCCTTTGTACGTCTCTTTGAATAAAATCGTCTGCTAAATGACTAAATGTAAATGTAAAATAGACCTTCACTTAGCCTTGACAGCAGAACAGAGACAGCTAGGAGAGTAGCTCAGGGGAGTGTGATCTGCTCAAGGTGTTTGTGGTCTCTGCACCGAGCTGTAGATGGGGTTTGCTGCAGGCTGAAAACGTACACAAACAGCAGCACCATGTGTGTGTGTCAATGAAGCATATCCAAACCTTGACTACAGCACTATTCAATTCTTAGAATCCTTTGATAATCACAAGCACGTATAAGATCACACTCAGCCAGGTCTGTGCATGCAGGCTAGCAGGTCATTTGGCACATGCGGAGGTATTGACTGGCCTTACAGGAATCACACTTCTCCCATCACCTCCTGTCTGTGGTCGTTAGTGACCTCTATGGCCCATGGGTTAATTCTTAGAATCCTTTGATAAGCACTAGATTCAGGTCTCCTTCCTGGCAGCATACAGACTGGTGGGAGAGGAGCTCAGGGGAGTGTGATCTGCTCAAGGTGTTTGTGGTCTCTGCACCGAGCTGTAGATGGGGTTTGTTTTACTTACCTAACCATTTTGACTTCCATATACTGTATGTCAGACCCTGCCAATCTTTTGAATCAGTAAATCAAGGTTATTTACTGAAACTAAATAGGAGAGATTCCAAAACAGAAAATGTATCAAAAATATAAGGAAGTGCACTATAATATTGTGTCGGCTCTTCACTACAAGTGTGTGAAGCAGCGACACTACAGGACCACCTGGGCCCTGAGGAGCAGTGACATCTGTGCACACTTGTGCATATGTGTATGTCCCTTGTGCGAACTGTGCACACTTGTACATCTGTGCATGTCCCTTGTGCGAACTGTGCACACTTGTACATCTGTGCATGTCCCTTGTGCGAACTGTGCACACTTGTACATCTGTGCATGTCCCTTGTGCGAACTGTGCACACTTGTACATCTGTGCATGTCCCTTGTGCGAACTGTGCACACTTGTACATCTGTGCATGTCCCTTGTGCGAACTGTGCACACTTGTACATCTGTGCATGTCCCTTGTGCGAACTGTGCACACTTGTACATCTGTGCATGTCCCTTGTGCGAACTGTGCACACTTGTACATCTGTGCATGTCCCTTTTGCAAACTCTGAATAAGTACTGCTGCCTCCCCGTCTCATCACTTAGGGCCCTCAGTATAAAGGGTTAATGATATCTGTTGACTATTTTCACATTGATGTTGTTGGACCGTTACCACTGACTAGGACAGGGTTTATCTCCTGCTGCAAAATGGCTTCTCTGAGTAGCAACAGAAAAACCACAGCAGTAGCAACAGAACAACAAAAATGCAACAGGAATGTTCTTATTCAATCTCATTTCAATTGTTATTGAACCAAACATAAACTTGGTGATCCTGGCAAAGACATCACAGTTAGTCGAAGTACTGTGTCTACCTGTGAGATGAACGAAGGCCGCCTGAATCAGATAGCACAACATCCTCATCGACTTCTTTCTGAGCTACATTACCTTTGGCCTTACCAGACATACCAGTCCACACTTGAATGCAGAATGCTAAATGGCCAGCATGTTTGTACTGAGGCATTTGGCATCTGAGAGAGATCACATCCTCTGCTATTGAACAGTCATCAGGGCTGCTAGGAGCAATGTTGGCCCATGTTTTGATAAAGGACACCTGCCTTGTAAACTCCTATGGGCCTGATTTGAACACAATAGGCAAAGGTTTTGCTCAAGCTGAATCTGTCATCTTAACAGGTTTATGCTCTATGATAACTAAACATTAACGTTGTGGCTTAATTTACCTCAATGTGTTTCTTGAGGTTGGATGGGGAGTTTTTGAATGCCAATATTTCAGTAGCTTTGGGTAAGCATACCTTACCCAAAGGCACTTCATACGGTACGAAGAATCTTTCACTCCAACACATATTTCTGGAAATAAGGCCACGGGTGTTGGTCTTCGTCACGTGCTTCCATCATGAAATCAGTCATTGTAGAGTGGAATTCTACTCATGTAGGCTAGTCGCTCGCTGGGAATCAAAAAAACGCGGCTTTGAGAGCACTTGTTTGCAATTGTGCATTATATTAACGTGATTAACCAATGATTTAACTAGCAAGCTAGGACCACTGCTTCGCCAAGCATGCTTGCTTGCAGTCTGTGTTCCACCACAGTCCCCGACGTTGGTCTCATTAAACACACCCTATGGCGTCAATTTCCGGTTATATAGATTTTCCGCTATTTCCGCTTTTCTCAAAAACCTTTGAAAGGCATCACCTCCTACAATTTTTGTCAAATCTTCTTCAAAATCACCAGAGATGATCTTCAGACCAAGCCTCACAAAAGTTACCCAACAGAATTTTGATCCTCACAACCGTTGGTCCGGTACAGCCACTCAAATTCAGCAGAAAAGCCGCCAAACAGGAAGTGAAGTCATATCTCAGCAAATCTTTCAGATATCAACACCAAACTTGGTAAGCACGTGGAAGACACTACAACATGTTCCCATGTGCAAAGGCAACTTCATATCTTCAAAATGATTGATATAAAGCAAATTGCATTAATCGCTAACGCTAAAATAATGCTTTACACATTTTCCATTCAAAAAGTGATACTCTGATTCAATCACACGTTCATATGAAGACACTTGAGAATATTTAGTACACAAATCTGGTACCTTTGGCAGTGTGTGCAGGTGCCAAGTCCTGCTGGTAAATGAAATCCGCATCTCCATAAAGCTGGTCAGCAGAGGGAAGCATGAAGTGCTCTAAAACTTCCTGGTAGACGGCTGCGCTGACCTTGGACCTGAGGAAACACAGTTGACCAACACCAGCAGATGACATGGCACCCCAAACCATCACTGACTGTGGAAACTTTACATTGGACCTCAAGCAGCTTTGATTCTGTGCCTCTCCTCTCTTCCTCCAGACTCTGGGACCTTGGTTTTCAAAGGAAATGCCAAAGGTACTTTCATCTGAGAAGAGAACTTTGGACCACTGAGAAACAGTCCAGTCCTTTTTGTCCTTATCCCAGGTAAGTTGCCTCTGATGTTGTCTCTGGTTCAAGAGTGGCTTGACACAAGGAATGCGACAGTTGAAGCCCATGTCCTGGACACGTCTGTGCGTGGTGGCTCTTGAAGCACTGACTCCAGCTGCAGTCCACTCCTTGTGAATCTCCCCCAAATTCTTGAATGGGCTTCGTTTCACAATCCTCTCAAGGCTGCAGTTATCCCTGTTGCTTGTGCACCTTTTTCTACCACATTTTTTCCTTCCATTCAACTTTCTAAATGTTCTGCTTGGATACAGCACTCTGTGAACAGCCAACTTCTTTAGCAATGACCTTTTGTGTCTTACCCTCCTTGTGCATGGTGTCAATGATCGTCTTCTGGAGAACTGTCAAGTCAGCAGTCTTCCCCATGATTGTGTAGCCTACTGAACCAGACTGAGAGACCATTTAAAGGCTCAGGACACCTTTGAAGGTGTTTTGAGTTAATTAGCTGATTAGAGTGAGACACCATGAGTCTTCAATATTGAACTTTTTCACAATATTCTAATTTTCTGAGATACTGAATTTGGGGTTTTCATTAGCTGTCAGTTATAATCATAAAAATGACAAGAAATGAACATTTGAAATATATCAGTCTGTGTGTAATGAATCTATATAATATATGAGTTTCACTTTTTTAATCGAATTACTGAAATAAATCAACTTTTTGCTGATATTCTAATTTATTGAGATGCACCTGTATAATGAGTTTCGCCATAATTCAGTTGTAAATAATGTTGGCGTTTTGGAGCCACCTCTGGAGCTGTGGTGTACTGCAGGTCGGCAGTTTATATGTGTGTACTGTTGCCGTTACTAGACAGAAAAAGTTTGCCTGTCAACGGTAGGTCCACTGTACAAAATGACCCTGATGATTTATAAACTTACAGATTGATGAATGCAATAAATGTCGACAACTTCGACATATTACATGTAGTTTATATGATTAGTATGTATTTTGTTGTTTGTAAAGAAGTTTTATCAATGGGCAGAGAATTTTATCATATTTTGTATACCACGAGGTTCATCATAATACATACTGATTAGCTAGCTAGTTCGCTGGGAATTTCCCCTTCTCCACGTTCCGTAAGCTAGCTAACTGTACTGCCGTACTGAATGTATTTTGTCATTTGATTTTATTGGTTCAGATGCTGTGTACCAACTGTGATATTTGCATGAACAGGTATGTTGCTGTTACAATAGTATGTTATATATGTGAACTGAAATATGTGCATTGTTGATTAAATTGTTTGTGCGCTGTTTTACTTGTGCGTGATTAATGTGTTGTTTAAATGAGACAGGAAAAAGTTTGCCTGTCAAAGATGCTGTGTACCAACTGTGATATTTGCATGAACAGGATTAAAATAATTAAGCAGTTGCAGTATTCGTCAGTCCTCAGTTTGACCACCGTCACATAGGCGGAGTGTAGGTTGTAAAGGGGTTTGGGTGAGAAAAGACAAACAGCCTTTTGCATACTCATCACCCTTTCCCTGAAAACAAGATTAAACCTATTCTTAAACTAGCTTGAAGAAGCAGTGAAATACTTGTGTGTTTAATACCCTATATACATCCTCAATCTTTTGTTTAGGGTGTTTTTGTTCGTGTAGATTTTTAAGAGAGAGCTAATGTCAGCAAGTGCAATGGTCTTTTGAGTACACTTGTTGTGTCACACTGCTGCAAGAATCGGGCCGCTAACTAACAGCAAAAGACCACGGTGTCGCCACCTGCCGGAAATGAAACAGGAGTGGCGTGACTGTTATTGTTATTGTTGTTAAAATGGCGACCGGAGGAGAGGCCCCGGAGTCTTGGTACCTTGCCCTGCTGGGTTTTGCGGAACATTTTAGGACATCTAGCCCCCCGAAGATTCGTCTTTGCGTGCATTGCCTCCAAGCCGTTTTTCAGTTCAAGCCGCCGCAAAGGGTCGAAGCGCGAACTCATCTTCAGCTCGGTTCTGTCTTGTACCACCACACTAAGAATAGCGAGCTCGCCCGGAATCACTTGGAAAAAGCGGTAAGACTTTATTAGGAAAGGTCGTGGATATAACGTTAAAGGGAGTATGAGAACAGGCCACTGTGGCTGTCCCGGTGGCGCTATGTCTTCCATGTCAACACTCCGTTTATAAATATATTACTCGTAGTTAATACATACGCTCACGTTGCTTGGACATATCATATAGGAGTGATTTAAATGTATAGTTAGCTAACGTTGCTATTAGCCAGTTAGCATATGGTGATTCAGCCTAGCTTTACTGTATCTTTGCAAAGAATCACTGGAGCTTATATGTCGCCCAGATCAGAGTTTGCTATAAACATTTTGGTTTGTGTCTTTGACGGCTCTGTTAAAAAAAAATGCATTTTTGACACGCGTTTTGTCTTCTTTTCATTCTACAGTGGTTCATCTCGCAACAAGTATCCTTTTACATGAAATCGAATCCTTTTTCTTTACAAATTGACTCATAACTTAACGTCACACACATGCAAAGTAGTTTACCTAGTCAACACATAATTACATATTTTATAACGTTTGGAAAACTAGAGCATTAAGTTTAAGTTCATTCTTGTAACTTATTGGACGTTGTAATGTATAGCTTTGCAAGTGGCAGTGGCACTCTCCAGCTCAAACGTTTCCTTTACCCCGAAAATCAGCTTCCTCAGTTTGAAGATGTTAAATTTGAGGCAGCAAGTCTTCTGTCTGAACTGTACTGTCAACAGGTAAGTACTTTTATATAATTGAGAAACTTATGGAACCACTGAATTTAAGAAGCAACAGCCCTAATGTTCATGTTACCACACAGCTTTTACATGTCTCTTCCCCTTCTCTGTCTCAATGTGTCGCCCCCATCCCCTCTCTCTTTCTCGTCTCCCTTCCTTATCTATGACACCAATCTCTCTCTTTCTCTCTCTGTCTGTCTATTTGTATGTCTGTCTGTCTGTCTGTCTGTCTCCCTCTCCTTGAAGAACCTGGTGGACTCTGCAAAGCCTCTTCTGCGTAAGGCCATCCAGATCTCTCAGCAGACTCCCTATTGGCACTGCAGACTGCTCTTCCAGCTCGCTGTGAGTCGCAGACACGTCTCACTCCACCACACATCTCTCTCACTCCACTACACGTCTCACTCTCCACTACACGTCTCACTCTCCACTTCACGTCTCTCACTCCACTTCACGTCTCTCACTCCACTACACGTCTCTCTCTCCACTACACGTCTCTCTCTCCACTACACATCTCTCTCTCCAATACACGTCTCTCACTCCACTACACGTCTCTCACTCCACTACACATCTCTATCTCCACTACACGTCTCACTCTCTACTACACATCTCTCTCTCCACTACACATCTCTCTCTCCACTACACGTCTCACTCTCTACTACACATCTCTCTCTCCACTACACATCTCTCTCACTCCACTACACGTCTCTCACTCCACTACACGTCTCTCACTCCACTACACATCTCTCTCACTCCACTACACGTCTCTCACTCTCCACTACACATCTCTCTCTCCACTACACATCAATCACTCTCCACTACACGTCTCACTCTCCACTTCACGTCTCACTCTCCACTTCACGTCTCACTCCACTACACGTCTCTCACTCTCCACTACACATCTCTCTCTCCACTACACATCAATCACTCTCCACTTCACGTCTCACTCCACTACACGTCTCTCTCTCCACTACACATCTCACTCTCTACTACACGTCTCTCTCTCTCTCCACTACACGTCTCTCTCTCTCTCTCTCTCCACTACATGTCTCTCTCTAGACAGTCAAATTCATCTCTGTGTGTCCAAATGGACAGATTACTGGTTCCTCTTGTGGTCGTTCTTTACCTTGGTTTGCACATGACCATGACATCGGACAGCAAACCATTACAAACCATAAGGACCTCAAAATGTGATGATCAACTTTAGCCACTGAAGACTACAGGGCTGTTTTAGATAGATAGATTGTTAGATTGATTTTTAGATTCATTTGTATTTTAGATTGATTTTTATTTTAATTTGTATTTTAAGAGTGATGTCGTGACTATGAAGGGAAAGAGATCTATTCCTCAAATGTCCAGTTAAAGTGGCAAGTTACAGGGCAGTATGAAGGGCATGTTGCTAAGTAACCATCACAAATGTACTTGCTACAGCTAGTGAAGGCAGGTTTGTCCTTAAGCATTTTAGCAGGTCAGGTGTGTGGATTGGTTTTAGCATCATTTTAGCTTCTGATTGTTAAATCCCACTTGTTTGTTTATGTGTGTGTGCATGTGTGTGTTCTTCCCTCAGCAACTGCACACTCTGGAGAAGGATCTGGTCTCCGCCTGTGACCTGCTGGGTGTCGGGTCTGAGTATGCCAGAGTAGTAGGCTCCGAATACACCAGGTAGAGGCACACACACACACACACACACACACACACACACACACACACACACACACACACACATATACACCCGCCTGTACACACACACACACACACACACACACACACACACACGTCCAAAGATACACACACACATACCATACATACAATGGTCGTTAGCTATACACATAAGTTTATGTTTGTGCATAAATAATACAAACATACAACAACACAACATAGAAGTGTGTCAAGGGTGGAGATTGATGTGTGTTAACCCATATGTTTCTGTTCTCTAAGAGCGCTGTTCCTGCTCAGTAAAGGCATGGTGAGTGTACTCACACTCTCACACTCACACTCACGCTCACACACACACACACACACACACACACACACACACACACACACACACACACACACTCACACACTCTCTCTCACTCTATGTAGTTCCACTCATGATTGAGACCTAAGTAGTTTTATTAAAATTTCACATGCATACTACATTGACGTAATGTTGTGTGTTGTTTGTGTGTGTGTGTGTGTGTGTGTGTGTATGTGTGTGTGTGTGTGTGTGTGTGTGTGTGTGTGTGTGTAGCTGCTGTTGATGGA
>NC_045176.1:2669834-2687334 GCF_900700415.2 Clupea harengus | reverse complement strand
TGTGTGTGTGTGTGTGTGTGTGTGTGTGTGTGTGTGTGTGTGTGTGTGTGTGTGTGTGTTAGGCGGTTCCTGAGGGAGACACTGAAGATGTCCAATGCTGAGGATCTGAACCGTCTGACTGCCTGCTCACTGGTGCTGCTGGGACACATCTTTTACGTGCTGGGGAACCACAGGGTAACACACACACACACACACACACACACCTCATTCATACATTTATATACACACACATCTCATACATACATTTATATACACACACATCTCATACTGTACATACACACACATCTCATACATACATACATACATACATACATACATACACACACATCTCATACTGTACATACATACACACACATCTCCTACATACATTTATATATACACACACACCTTATACATACATACATACATACATACATACACACACACACACACACACACACACACACACACACACACACACACACACATACATACATACATACATACATACACACACACACACACATACATACATACATACATACATTAACATCAACAGGTTTGTAAATAATAATAGGCTGGCTGTGAATTAACTATTCAATGAAATCTGTGCTTTGAAGTTTGTTAGATTAGTGTGTGTGTGTCTTGTCCCTCTTTAGGAGAGCAACAACATGGTGGTGCCAGCCATGCAACTGGCCAGCAAAATCCCTGACATGTCTGTCCAGCTGTGGTCCTCTGCATTGCTCAAGGGTAAGGAGAGGGAGAGAGAGAGAGAACGAACATGTGTTGTCACATATTTGTGTTTCTGTGTCTCTGCATGCCTTTTGTGTGTGTGTGTGTGTGTGTGTGTGTGTGTGTGTGTGTGTGTGTGTGTGTGTGTGTGTGTGTGTGTGTGTGTGTTAAATTCCATTTCAAGGGGATTAACTGTTTGGTGAATAATCACAGTGGATTTGCAAACGAGCCCAGATTAGCAATGGCCTGTCCTTTTATAAGCCCATCTCATTACTAACCTCTGTCTCTCTCTCTTCTCTCTCTGTTTCTTTCTTTCTTTCTCTCTCTCTCTTTCATATACACTAATACATCTTTCTCTAGATTTACACTGGACTGTCCCTCTTAAACTGTGTTGCATTCAAAGACCACACACACACACACACACACACACACACACACTAGGTTCTGTTAGTCTCCCAATGCACTCACCTCCTCATTTCCAAACGCTATAGCAGTTAAGAACATTTACAGAAAGTAATTTGTACCAAGTGCAACAACTGTTCTAAATCCATAAACACCATCCACATTGGAACCGTGTCGGGTACTGGTGTCTCTTACCGGTGGCGGGTACTGGTGTCTCTTACCGGTGGCGGGTACTGGTGTCTGGTACCGGTGGCGGGTACTGGTGTCTGGTACCGGTGGCGGGTACTGGTGTCTGGTACCGGTGGCGGGTACTGGTGTCTCTTACCGGTGGCGGGTACTGGTGTCTGGTACCGGTGGCGGGTACTGGTGTCTGGTACCGGTGGCGGGTACTGGTGTCTCTTACCGGTGGCGGGTAACTGGTGTCTCTTTACCGGTGGCGGGTACTGGGTGTCTGGTACCGGTGGCGGGGTACTGGTGTCTCTTACCGGTGGCGGGTACTGGTGTCTGGTACCGGTGGCGGGTACTGGTGTCTCTTACCGGTGGCGGGTACTGGTGTCTGGTACCGGTGGCGGGTACTGGTGGCGGGTACTGGTGTCGGGTACTGGTGTCGGGTACTGGTGTCGGGTACTGGTGTCTCTTACCGGTGGCGGGTACTGGTGTCGGGTACTGGTGTCGGGTACTGGTGTCTCTTACCGGTGTCGGGTACTGGTGTCTGGTACCGGTGGCGGGTACTGGTGTTTCTTACCGGTGGCGGGTACTGGTGTCTGGTACCGGTGGCGGGTACTGGTGTCTGGTACCGGTGGCGGGTACTGGTGTCTCTTACCGGTGGCGGGTACTGGTGTCTGGTACCGGTGGCGGGTACTGGTGTCTGGTACCGGTGGCGGGTACTGGTGTCTCTTACCGGTGGCGGGTACTGGTGTCGGGTACTGGTGTCTGGTACTGGTGTCTCTTACCGGTGGCGGGTACTGGTGTCTGGTACCGGTGGCGGGTACTGGTGTCTCTTACCGGTGGCGGGTACTGGTGTCTGGTACTGGTGTCTCTTACCGGTGTCGGGTACTGGTGTCTGGTACCGGTGTCTGCACTGTGGATGTTCTTTTATTTATCACTGTAGTTGTTGTGATTTACTGTGGTGTGTTTTAACCAACCTCTGAAGCCAAAGGCAATAAAGACTGTTGTTGTTGTTATTATTAGTAGTAGTATTATTATAACAACAATAATAATAATAAGCTATCTAGTCAAATGTGCTAAATAATCATTGATTATTGTGTGTTTGTGTGTGTTTGTTTGTTTTACAGACCTGAATAAGGCATGTGGGAATACCATAGATGCCCATGAAGCAGCACAGATGCATCAGAACTTCTCTCAACAGCTACTGCAGGACCACATAGCCGCCTGTAGTCTGCCTGAACACAATTTAATAAGTGTGAGTACACTCTCTCTCTCTCTCTCGCTCACAAATGTGCTGCAGGACCCCATAGCTGCCTGTAGTCTGCCTGAACACAATTTAATAAGTGTGAGTACACTCTCTCTCTCGCTCACAAATGTGCTGCAGGACCCCATAGCTGCCTGTAGTCTGCCTGAACACAATTTAATAAGTGTGAGTACACTCTCTCCCCTCTCGCTCACAAATGTGCTGCAGAACCCCATGGCTGCCTGTAGTCTGCCTGAACACAATTTAATAAGTAAGTACACACTGTGTTTCTCAAAGTCAAGGATGCTTCCTTGGTAGGAGGGGTCCTTCAGAGTCCTTCCAAGTCGGGTCCTTCAGAGGCTAGGCAAGACCCCTTCCTAGCGTTTGGAGAACAAATAATGGAACAGTCTAGAAGGTATCGCCCTCAAATTCCGCACTACTTAAAAAATAAATAAAAAAAAGGCTCTGGTACGTGCGCATAGTATTATGTGCTCTAAGAATGCAGAGCACACTCCAAGGGCATCCTTGAATGCTCTGAACGAAGAACTCAGTCCTTTGTAGACATCGGAACAGTCCTTCGGCGGGATTCCATGACGTAGCATCCTTGAAACGCAGCCACTAAGGATCCCTCCTTGAAATACAGTAGTTGCCTAAAGTCTGTCTGGACACAATCCAAGTTGACACACATACACACATATACATGAAGCATTCCGTCTACCACTTTTTACGTTTGTTTGTGTTGTTTGTTTTGCCAACCCGAGGGGTTAACCTGTTTGTTTGTGTTGTTTGTTTTATCAACCTGAAAGGTTAACCTGTTTGTTTGTGTTGTTTGTTTTATCAACCTGAAAGGTTAACCTGTTTGTTTGTGTTGTTTGTTTTGCCAGTGGACAGACGGCCCCCCACCAGTACAGATACAAGCCCAGAACGGACCAACCACCAGCCTGGCCAGTCTTCTCTGAGACTTCAATGCAAACATGTGCACACACTCACACAAACACATGCGCATGAACCTTCCCCACCCCGCTACACACACACACACACACACACACACACACACACACACACACACACACACACACACACACACACACACACACACACACACACACACACACACAATCATCATGTTGGCATCTGCTGAATTTATCATCATTTTCACTCCTTCACTACAATGCACCATGTGCCTGTTCCCAGAATGCTGATTGGCTGTGCCATTGCACAAGCTCAGTCTGATTGGCTGTGCCATTGCACAAGCTCAGTCTGATTGGCTGTGCCATTGCACAAGCTCAGTCTGATTGGCTGTGCCATTGCACAAGCTCAGTCTGATTGGCTGTTGTGGAGACGTGGTGGCTGATTGTATTAGAGACCACAGGGGCTGTGACCTCTGACCTTCTGCATTTAATTGACTGCCTGGCCTTGTGGGACTCTAAATCTGGCCTCGTGGGATTTAAATGTGGCCTCGTGAGACTCTAAATTTGACTTTTTGCCATTTTGGGGAAGTTTAGTTTTGATGGTGCCTGTCCATGAGCACGCTGGAGGTCACAGCTGGAGGTCACTTTTGCTTGTACTCATTTCATATATGGCTATTTTATTTTTATTTTGTACATTATTTCTCTCTCTGGGGATACTTATTTCCCTGGTTTTGTTGCATTCATCTTGAGCTTGATATATATGAGGTTATGTGTAGTGCTTCACTATTTTTGTGAGAGATATTAGAAAATATTTTTCTTTCAATTATAAGAAGGAGCATTCCGGCATAATCTTGTCTAATTTGCCATTTGTTTTTCTATGATGTAGAGCTACTGCTGCTGAAATAGCTTGTTTTCAGGATGCCACCTGTCAGAGTACACCAAGTGATCTCAAAGAGTCTGACATTACAGCCTAAAAATCTGAAATCGGTGGAAACACAGTTTCTCCGTAGTGATCTTATCTCCTGGTCGTACAGATCTTCGGAATCCTTTAGAATCTAGTGTTAATATTACAAAAGACCTTCCCAGTGTTCTACTGTCCCACATGCAAGTATATTATTATATGGAACACACATAGTGTGTGAGAGTGTGTGTGTGAATGTGTGCGCGTGCGTGTGGGGGTGTGTGTGTGAGTGCATTGTCAGTATTTCTTTACCACACGTTGACAGTCTTCATGCACACACAACCACTCACACACACACACACACACACACACACACACACAACCACAGTGTGTCGGTAGACAGTTCAGTGGCCTCTGCACCTACCATCTGTGGTGCAGTCCGTTTGGCTCTTCGTCTCACAGGCGTCTCCTCTGTCTCACGACGTCTCATCTGAGGATTGCAGCTCCAGTGTGTAATACAGGGTGTTGCCATGCAACAGCACACCTTTTTAAAAAACAAAAAAAAAACAGTTTATTGCTCATGGAACTCAAACCAGGTTTAGTTGCCGTGGTGGCGTAGTCAGAAGAGCAGCTAGCCTGTGCCGTGGTGGCGGGCTTGAGAATTGGCTCCCAAGATCCAAATGGCCCTCATTTAAACTGTCCTTTAAACATCAGGAGACTGCAGCAGCTTTAGACAGTCATGTTTTCCTGTTTACCCAGTCTCCCAATCCCAATCCCAGGTCTACCTTTTAGGAAGCCATTGTTTGTCCCCTACGGGAGGGAGCCGGTCGTGTGTAACACAGCTGATGTAAGGTTTGGGTCGGAATGCTCCTTTAAAAACTTGGAGAAGTGAATGTGTCCACGGGCTCTTTGGGTTGAGTTAATGTTGTGCAGGGTGTGTGTGTGTGTGTGTGTGTGTGTGTGGGGGGGCTCCATTCAGGTACACACTGCATATGTGCTGCTTTGTCAGAGCTGACGGGGAGAGATCTGAAGACGAGGGTCTCCAACCAGCAGAGGCAGAAAGACCACAGTGTTGATTTAAAAACCATTTTACATCACACTTGTACTCTTCTCATGAACTAGACTTGATAGTTGTGGAGAATGTCCGCATCACACGTCGGTTGGTAAAAGCGCTGTTTGGAAAATCACTGTAAGACACCAGACTGTAATGTTGCTGCTCGCTGGCCCTGCATAGCGAACACTTGAGAGTTGCGTTTCCAACCAGTAGAGGGCGCCCGTGAGCCGCATCTGGCCTGCAGATAGCAAAAGGTCTGTCTACTTACGATGCCTTTTGTAGTATTCGCCAGACACATTTTGAAATACTTTTTGGCGTAGTTCTTATCACATCTTTTTGAGAATGGGCAATCTTTTCAAGACTACCACAGTTTTCATTGTATATTTTTGTCTGTATTTCTTCATTGTGGGAAGATCTGTTGGTTTTATCAAATTTTTGGTTTTTGCAAAACATGTTTGAACTGTAGCCTATTATTTCATTTTAAAAGATATTTATCTCTCTTCCTCTGTAGTTTAATGCAGATTCATTTATTAAATTTTGTACAATTTTAATATTTATATACTACTCTTAACATCATTATCAATATCATTATTTGGTTGTTTTATTGCTGTTTTCCTCTGGAATATTTAGTTTGTATAAATATCATGAGAAACGTACTGCATCCGGTTCCTCCAGACTTCTTGTATGTATTCACTTTTGTAACGGTCAGAGTTCTCTTGGGTCAGAACGCCAGGTCAACCCTGAACAGGTGTAGCCACGCCGGGTCTTGGGCTCCTGGAGCAGGTCTGGGCTGGGTCTAGTCTGGATCCAGTCTCTCTCTCTCTCTGTTTCTATCTCTATCTCCTCTCTCTCGCTCGCTCGCTCTCTCTGTTTTTCTGTAGTTTTCTAGCTCTCTCTGTGTGTCTCTCTCTCTCTCTCTAACTCTCTGTCTCTCTACGTCTTTCTGTCTCTCTAGTTCTCTCTGTCTAGCTCTTTCTATCTGTCTGTGTGTCCTCTCTCTATCTCCCTCTGTCTCTCTCTAGTTCTCTATTTCTCTCTGTGCCTTTCTCTCTCTCTGCCTCTCTCTCTATATATATATATTATTATTATATATATATCTTGCTCTTTCTATCTCTTTCTCTCTGTGTCTCTTGTTTTCTGTCTATATATCTCTTGTTTTCTGTCTATATATCTCTCTGTGTATCTCTGTCTCACTCTATCTCTTTCTTTCTCTCTCTCCGGCACAGTGTAGCATTAGGGTTATTGAATAGAGCGTTAGGTTTGTCACCACTGGAGAATCACTCCAGTTTGAAGGTTGAACGTTGTGGGGTTTTTTTTTTTTTTGGACTCTCTGAATCATCAGCGAAAAAGATTTCAAATAAAAGTTGAGAAGGATGATGCCTGTTGAACGAGCTTCATTGAACGTGGAACCGCAATCGTGTCAGTGTCTCTGGGATGTGTGCACCATCTACAGTCCCCACCAGTCCAAACCGGAGAGAGAGAGAGAGAGAGAGAGAGAGAGAGAGAGAGAGAGAGAGAGAGAGAGAGAGAGAGAGAGAGAGAGAGAAGAGAGAGAGAGAGAGAGAGAGAGAGAGAGAGAGAGAGAGAGAGAAGAGAGAGAGAGAGAGAGAGAGAGAGAGAGAGAGAGAGAGAGAGAGAGAGAGAGAGAGAAGAGAGAGAGAGAGAGAGAGAGAGAGAGAGAGAGAGAGAGAGAGAGAGAGAGAGAGAGAGAGAGAGGATCACTGATCCTGCTGATCCAGTCCTATACTGTACACCCATTCAGCCATCACTTAAGATGGACAGATGAGTGTAGAACTCACCTGCAAGGACCAGAGATCACCAGTGTGTCCATCTATGAAGCACCCTGTCTCATATGCACCATGTGTGTTAACCAGTGTGTCCATCTATGAAGCAGCCTATCTGATACACATGTTTATTTATGTGTGCCTGTCTGTCTGTCAGTGATAAAGGTATGACAATGATATATTTATATATATTTCCCATATATATAAATATATATAGGGAGAAATAGATGTATATAATTGTTTATTTGTAACATTGATTGGTTGGGAATATGGTCCGGATGCACACATGAAGAAGCCGAGCAAACGGGAAGGGAGCCCGTGTCTGCTGGGACGAGGCTTGGTCCTTAAGGTGGTGAGTGTGTGTGTGTGTGTGTTTTTATGTGTCTTTTATGTTTGTGTCCACACCTTCTGTATTCGTGTTTCCCTGTGTGTGTGTGTGTGTGTCCACATGTGTTGTGTGGATTGTGTTTGTGTGTCTGTGTGTGTGTCCACATGTGTTGTGTGGATTGTGCTTGTGTGTGTGTGTGTCCACATGTGTTGTGTGGATTGTGCTTGTGTGTGTGTGTGTGTCCACAAGTGTTGTGTGTGTGTGTCCACATGTGTTGTGTGGATTGTGCTTGTGTGTGTGTGTGTGTCCACATGTGTTGTGTGGATTGTGCTTGTGTGTGTGTGTGTCCACAAGTGTTGTGTGTGTGTGTCCACATGTGTTGTGTGGATTGTGCTTGTGTGTGTTTACACCTTATTAATGTGTGTCTGTCTATGTGCTTGCGTGTGTGTGTGTTTGTGTGTGTGGGGAGGGGCGAGTCCCTGCTGAGCTGCTTGAGGGAGACCTGCCAACCCTCAGGCCTACTGCCACACCGAGGCTTAGTCACATGATCTATCTTTATTTCTAATCTACTGCGCACCGACGCAGGCATTCCACTGATAAGACATTAACTCAATGAGCGCTACACACACACACACACACACACACACATTCATGTTCAAACATGAAACATTTCTCTAATAATGGTCAGCCACTACTACTATGAGCTTCCAAGGTGTGTACACTTGCGTGAAAATTTGAGCCTTAGAAAGTAAAAGGACAAATCATGTTCTAAGACTCAAATGCTTCCAGATATTGAAGAAGGTTGGGGGGGTAAAATGTGATGCTAACTAGTGGATGCCTATTAGGTGTCAGTCATAGCCCAGCCGAGTGCTCACTTCCTGCCAGATAGTGAGCCTGGCCGATCGTGACAGAGAGGCCCACTTCCTGTGTTGTTACTGTACTTTAACAGGGATTAAGTTGAGGCTGTGATGTTAGCGCTGGTGGCGGCCATTACCTCACGTCCTACTGGAAGGAGTGAGGGGAGGGTGGGTGTGTGTGTGTGTGTGTGTGTGTGTGGGACACCATTACAAGACTCTGTGCAGGGACTCAGCAGAAGGCATCCTGACACAAATAGTAAATACACAAATAAACAGACATATATATCTACGATGGCCTTGAGTGGGATATATACGTGAAACCAACATACGCGTGATGACTCAACCAAGTCTCATGCAGCTGTTTCCCCTGCCGTCAGGGTGCTTAAGACTCACCAAAGATCAACAGAAGTGACACAGAAACAGGAAGCGACATCATGACCGAAACTGATCCTTTGGCTTCAAGTGCAAGTGCTAAGAGCTCAATGGATTAATTTTGACTTTGGAATTTTGAGTAAAAAATGTGTCAATAAGTGAGAAATGCTGATTAATGATTAATTGTTTAATTAATTAATTAAGTATCCAATATATGAAACGTGTAACTGTGGTGTAAGTGTTATTCTCTGGGGGTTTTAATAGCTGGGAACAGTTTCTATCTTTGGTCTGGCTACGGCATTCTTTCTCTTTCTGTTTAATCATGAGTCACAGCATTACTGTAGCCTTCAAAAGGAGAACTGATCCACCCGCAGGAATAGACACGCTTCAGAGATGCTACACTTGGGCACAACCCATCAGAGGTCATAGGTCAAGTAATGAAATGATATTAACGTCTGTACATGATTGTTACGCCCTTTCATACAACCATCCTACCAACATTTCTGATATTTTTGGTTAAATAACCAACACAACGCACGCACACGGTGAACAAAGGTGGCACTTCCTGTAAACTCTGCCGCTGTAAGTTAGGACCCGTGTCACTTCCGCCGTCTCCCCGCTCCGCTCTGTACATCACTTCAGAGAGGGGTCACAATATGTCTATGGTCACGGGGGTTTGGGGAAGGCTCCATGATCACTTCAGAGAGGGGTCACAATATGTCTATGGTCACGGGGGTTTGGGGAAGGCTCCATGATCACTTCAGAGAGGGGTCACAATATGTTTATGGTCACGGGGGTGTGGGGAAGGCTCCATGTCAATCATACACAGGTGGCTCAAGCAGGTCGTAGCTTCTGTTCTTGACACTAGAGTACTAATAATAATGTACACTGGACTCTGAGGGTACTAATAATAATGTACACTAGGGACTCTGAGGCTACTAATAATAATGTACACTAGGGACTCTGAGGCTACTAATAATAATGTACACTAGGGACTCTCAGGACTTGTGCCATTCACTTATTCAAATTTGGTCTCCATTTTCTAGAAATCCCTGAGCGGCTCGTCTAATTGACGAGCGCGATTTGGAAGTTAGTGATGCCCATGGCTGATTATCCCAGGTGTAGAGGGCCCCTGCAAGAGGATGGACCCACAAGGTTATTGTGTGTGTGTGCCTCAGCTGCTGCTGCACTGGGCATCACATGTAGTGAGTGCTCTTTTCAGTGACAAGATGGAGTGTGTGACCATGAGTCCATGCTGGGGTGAGGGCAGTTATTCCACTCTGAAGTCCAGCTGAATGCCTCTCTTCAATCTGACATAGTGGGGCAAGATGAGACAATCACAGTGCTTCCTTCAGTAACCCTGACAACCTGAGACATCTTTCTGCCTGAACGGTGAGCACCTGTCCACCGGAGGTGTGGCGTATAAACAAAATGAGGAGCACGGGAGAAGGAGTACAGTTGAGGAGAATGCCAGTGAAGACCCGGGACAGACATGAGGTCAGGGGTCAGGGTGGCTGGGTGAAGAGGTAGGGTCAGGGGTCATGGTGGCTGGGTGAAGGGGTAGGGTCAGGGTGGCTGGGTGAAGGGGTCAGGGTGACTGGGTGAAGAGGTAGGGTCAGGGGTCATGGTGGCTGGGTGAGGAGGTAGGGTCAGGGGTCATGGTGGCTGGGTGAAGAGGTAGGGTCAGGGGTCAGGGTGGCTGGGTGAAGAGGTAGGGTCAGGGGTCATGGTGGCTGGGTGAAGAGGTAGGGTCAGGGGTCATGGTGGTAGGGTCAGGGTGGCTGGGTGAAGAGGTAGGGTCAGGGGTCATGGTGGCTGGGTGAAGAGGTAGGGGTCAGGGGTCATGGTGGCTGGGTGAAGGGGTCAGGGTGGCTGGGTGAAGAGGTAGGGTCAGGGGTCATGGTGGCTGGGTGAAGAGGTAGGGTCAGGGGTCAGGGTGGCTGGGTGAAGAGGTAGGGGTCAGGGTGGCTGGGTGAAGAGGTAGGGTCAGGGTGGCTGGGTGAAGAGGTCAGGGGTCAGGGTGGCTGGGTGAAGGGGTATGGTCAGAGTTCCGACCATCTTGGCCCAACTTTTCTTTAGTCTCCTGCTGATGACAAGAAGTGCTGACAAAGAAGAGGCTGGTCCTGAGGACCGTGCGTCCCCCAGGGCGAGGACTCTGTCGTATTACATGCATCCGTCCTCTAACATCTGATTGAAATATCTTGGACATGCAGGTGCATCCAGCTGCTAGTCCTCCTGGCCTATAGTGATGCTTCCTCTATATCATTACCGCCTACCTCAATGCATGTATGAACAAGTGACAGTAGATCTGTCATTAACTTTCCCTTTTGGGTCCCTGTCCCTCTCCAATGAACCAGTTATCCTGAACGAAGAAGAGGATTGCCAAAGTAGTGTCCCGACAATGCATGGGGGGGGATGGGAGCCACGGTTACCCCATAACCCTCAGATGTGGTGGTGGTCAGTGGATGTGTGGAGTGTGCTTGATCCCCCTGGTGCGCTCCACCGCGCATGCCCACTGCGGCGACGCCGCGGCTTCCATGTGTGTGCGGCGCATTATTTGGCAACTGAGGCGGCAGCAGGGGAGGGCTGAGGAGAGAGAGAGGGTATCCCCGGGATTTTTTTCTAAACCGAATTATCGGAGTTAATTGTCATCCAAAATCGCAAGGAAGGTGTCCGGAGGAGAGGATCGATGTCACATCGACTCAGTAAGTGAACAAAGATGCAGCCTAAGTTTGGTGGGAGGGCGATTGAACGAATCCATTTTATTCGGACTTATCGAAAGCCAGCGCTTCCTCCACCTATCTGCGACGGCGGAGTAATGGGTTGTTTGAAAGTAGCCAATACACTTTTCCGCAGAGCAAAAAACAATCTTCGAGGAAGAGGACAGGATAGTTTAGAATCAGCACGATTCAGTGGATGCTCGAATACATGGAACTTGTTCCTCCAATTGTATGTGGTTGTGAGAATTTAGTGAGAGTCTCGAAGGAGTAGTTTGATGTTTTGTTTCACGCTACCTACATTATCAGAACTAGCTACGGTGACTGAACCCTGGTGTCTGGGTGGGTAACATGACGATACGAGTGTCCGTGGGAGTTGAAATTCTTTAGAGACAGCACACACTTACCCCTTTGTCAATATTGGAACTCAATAATCACACATCGCCAAGACGCCCATCATTCAACGACCTTTTATGGAGAAATGATGTATATCTATTGGATGTATTTTGCCACGGTCGATGTTCAAAGTTTAAATTTTCCGCTGATTTCCCCCCCCTCTTCGAACGCGAGGTAACGCTAGCAAGTTAGCTTGCTAACGTTTCAGCCTATGATTGGCTTGAACCGAGGTGCGGGTGCCAGGTCGCTGTTGTTATTTCAAAAAGCAGGAAAGTTCATAACTTAGGCTGGACGTTTTATTGTTTTAAACCGCGCCGGTTTAAACGTTTCACATGTGAATAAATGCGTTGTGTCAGGGATCATAGGTGGTCAGCGTCACACATTTCGCTGCTAACGTTAATTTGTCAGGTAGCTTTGCTAGCTAATGATAAATGGCCATTATGATGGCTTGCTGAAATGTCTTGCGAGCTAGTGATAGTATTTTTTTTATTATTGTTAATAGACCTGCCTTTCAACTTATTGGGTGTAGCTTGGTGTGTTGAAGGCGGATGGTTATGAGCCGGCTCTATCCTCTATACTTTGAAGACATGGTCGCATGTTTGGATTTTTTTTAATATGTTTGAGAGGGAGAGGGGGGTCATCCGTGGTGTAATAATGGTGGACGTTGTGCCTTGGTTTGAGCCCCCAGTCGTGGCACTTAACCCGACAGGCTGCCAATTTCCTACTGTATCACAATAAAAGTCCTAGTAATCTTCCTTATTTGCGAGGCTACCATCCTCTTCCTCATCTTAAAGCGGTATACACACAATTGTCACACTTTTTACGGCTGCATGCATTTTCAATGGACGCTTGTTGTTTCTGAAACCGAGTTTGAATAAAGTACACTACAGATACCATCAGCATAACAGAAAACGTGTACATGCTGAATGGTTTTGCATACTTTTGTTTTTAGAGAGCAGCCTACTGAGTCATGTTTGTAGTTTACGCTTATTTTACCTGCAGGTTTATACTCTGAAGCAAGTGTGACGGGTAATGGAAGTAAAAAAGCTTTTAAAATACATTCTACAACAAGTTGCAGTTTTTACATATATTCTACAACAGGTTGCTATTTGCTTTAATTGACAATGTTTATTGTGACCAGTTGTATGCAGATGTGCCCTTGAAGAGGATATTCTGTACTGCAAGTTACCATTCTTCAAAATGATCAGTCTGAGATTATCTATGTGGGTTTGATGACTAGGGGAAACTATTGGGAAGTGATCTATACTGGAAGCTCCGATTGGCTTCAATATCACATTGCCTGTAGTTATCAGGCTTCGTCTTTGTCCCTCTGTGGAGCGTGGCTGCATGGTGCGAGTAAACCTGCTTGCTTGCTTGACCTCTGGGCCACTAAGTCAATTAGTGGACCTAAAGTCCACTGTTGGTTGCCTGGTCCGGAGAAGGCACAGGCCACCAGGAAGGCTAAATATGGCCAAGCCCAGCTGATGAGCATGCTCTTACTTCTGCCTTGTTTAAGTGACAGTTAAGACATCTCAGTTAGCTACAAGAGCTTTACTTTTTTTTGTTGTTGTTGTTGTTTATTTTGTGTAGGTTTACCCTGCTGAAAAAATTGCTGATTGATGGTGATTTATTTTTGTCATGAATTTATTTGTATTCATAGCAGCTCTCTTTGTTCAAAACAAGTATAGGTAGGACATTTATAATCAATATTTGTTCTCCCTTGGAATGGTACCCATGACTGGATTTAGTGTCTCAGGACCACGTTTGATTGGAGTGTTAATTGGAATGAGAACCAAATAAGTTCTGCTTTGAAACTCACCATTCCAGAGCCCACTTGCATTCTAGAATGGATAACCAATTGTTGCCCTGAACAATGGGGCAGGGGCTTCTTTGTGGGGAAGTCTTGTCATGGTGGCTTTGATGAAGCCATCATGGAGAGCAATGGCGTCTACAAAATGCCTGACTGGGAGTGGGGGCGGGCAGCAGGAAACCCTTGCCGTATTCACCTCAGAACTGGTTCAACGGCTGTGGCTAATTAGCTGTGTGCTAATTTAGCCAGTGCATTTTTAATTCTCCACACATCTGTGGGTTTTGAAGGAAGAGGTGAGGGAAGGGGGGGGGGGGGCAACAACTGTAACTGCAACTGCTCAAGGGTGCCCTGGCCAGGGTGACTTGGCACTAGTAGAGCAGGAATGATGTTTGAGCTGTGTTGGGTAATGTCAAACTTTGAAGCCCTTTCGAGTTGTGAGTAAACCTGCTGTGTGTGTGTGTGTGTGTGTGTGTGTGTGTGTGTGTGTGTGTGTGTGTGTGTGTTGGGTGTGTCCGTTTTTGCTGTGTCATCAGGCCCTCTGTTCCTTCCCAGTGCCAGCTGGAAAAATGAATCTGGGTGGTGCAGTGTGCTTCCCCTCGCAAGTTTTCCTGTTGGATACACCATCTTCTCAGCAAGTGCTTTGCGTGTGTGTGTGTCTGTCTGTGTCTGTGTCTCAGGCCTTTGCTTTCATACAGGTCTTGAGTCGAGTTCTCTTGTCATAATGGTTTGTTAGGCGTTGATTAATTGTGTGTGTGTGTGTGTGTGTGAGAGGTGGAGGTGAAATCTCTGCTGACAGGTAAAGGTGCACCTAGCCCACGACAGGCCTGGAGGGCCTCCTTGGGATGCTTATCGTGGAGTTAGAGCTGTCGGGGGGGGGGGGGGGTGGGGGGGGTGTCAGTCAGTATTTGTTTTGGGAGGTGGTTGACTTAGGTGTGTGTGTGTTTATGGGGGTTGTTGTTTGTGTGTTTTATTGAATGGTCTACAGAGGACCTGTTTGTTAGTAGGTTGTGGCTATATTAACGCACTAATTCATTAATTAACTAATTAATAAGTCGTAACACTACAGAGGCCCTCTTCTCGTGGATCTGGTATCTGAATGTGACCTTTTTTGTACCACACTATGAAACTCTTTTCTTTAGTTTGTCTGGTTTTCCTGAATGGAGGCAGAGGAGGCCATGCCATGTGTCTACTGGAGGCCATGCCATGTGTGTACTGGAGGCCATGTGTGTACTGGAGGCCATGCCATGTGTCTACTGGAGGCCATGCCATGTGTGTACTGGAGGCCATGCCATGTGTGTACTGGAGGCCATAGGAGGAGGAGGAGGAGGAGGAGATGGGACGCTCCCGTCAGCATTGAGCCCCTTGTGGCCTGGTCTGCTGTGGGTTCTCCACCTGTCATGGTCTCCTCAGGGCGGGGGTTGTTCCTGGGGTTGACTGGGCTGGGCTGACACCTGTGCAGTGGTGGCCTATTAGGACTGTGCTGGGATGACACCTGTGCGGTGGTGGCCCATTAAGACTGTGCTGAGACCTGTGCGGTGGTGACCCATTAAGACTGTGCTGTGCTGAGATCTGTGCGGTGGTGGCCCATTAAGACTGGGCTGAGATCTGTGCGGTGGTGGCCCATTAAGACTGGGCTGGGCTGAGATCTGTGCAGTGGTGGCCTATTAAGACTGGGCTGGGCTGAGACCTGATCAGAGTGCTGTGTGGCTTCTGCTCAACCTCAACATGGAGACAGGACAGAAATACTACAACCCTTTCTGACCAATGAAAGGCACTCCTTGCAGGTTCTGCTGGACGGGCGTCGCATCTCATTGGCTGCGGCTTGCTGGCTGGGAGGAGTTTTGTTGGCGTGAGCTGTGCTTGAGTGATGGTGTTTTACTGTGTGTGTGTGTGTGTGTGTGTGAGAGAGCGAGTTCATCCTCATTCTCATCTAGCCAGTCATCCGTGATCTTTTACTCCCTCTCGCTGACACACACACACACACACACACATTTGCATGTAGGCCATAAGCTGCTGGTCTGTGCTTATGTGATGACTACATGGAGAGTGGATGCTGTTGTCTTGAACACAGCCTCTGTTGTATTTCTTTTGTGTAACACTTCAGTTCTGAGAAATCTGGTCCATAAACTGTGTGTTTGTGTGTGTTTGTGTGTTTGTGTGTTTGTGTGTGTGTTTGTGTGTGTGTGTGTGTATGTGGGGGAGGGGAGGAAGGAGTGTTCCCTATATCCCTGCATGCAAAGGCACACTCAGGCATGCGCACACACACACACACACACACACACACACACATAGAGTGCTGAGTTAAACCCCTGCAGGGTAGGTCATTACATCAGCTTCTATAAATAATCTGTGTGGAAATGCTTCCGCTGGCCAAGCAGGGGCATCCACAGTGGATATACACACACACACACACATGCATCACCACATTGTAACTTCATAGTTTTTTATTCTCGTCATCAGACAAACACATGCATACACAGACACTATTTCACACTCATCCTCCCCTCTCTCCTCCTCGTCTCTGTGCCGGTTGGCATCTGTAGACTGGCAGCCTGAGGGCTTTGCCCTGCGTCCTGGAAGGCCTATAGGAGCAAACACTCCCACAAGCCCAGACGTGCACACATGCGCCCTGTGCCGGGCGCTGATGGTGACTCTGGGTGGGGTGGTTGGAGTGGGGTGGGGTAGGGTGGGGTTGGAGTGGGGTGGGGTGGGGTGGTGAGTTGAGTTGGAGTTGAAATGGGGTTGTGTCACTGCTGGAGGCACTTGGCATGTCTGGTTCTGGTGGTGGATGGATGGATGTGCACGGACATGTTTTTCTGGGGGCGTCCTGTGGATTTGTCTGTTTTCTTAATCTCTGTCCTCTGGGACATCTACCCCTTTCACATATGAAACCCATTAATGTATCGCGTCAAAACAATGTATTCGGGGGGGGGGCCAAGCAGCGAATCCGTGAGGCAAGGGCTTACTCTGATATCGATGTAGTGAATTAAGGGCATCCGTGTGGCAAGGGCTTACTCTGATATCAATATAGTCCCCCCCCCCCCCCCCCCCCCCTTCCCCTTCTCAAACAGTTAATCCAAGCCTCCATTCCCACATGACCCCATGATGCTAAATAAACACCACATAAATGGTGTTCAGGGCAGGTGGGAATGGGTATAAGCGTCAGGGAGCCCCAGATGTGGCCCGGACTCTCCCGACATCAAACACATGTACACTGTCACTTCAACACTTATCAACATACCATGTTGCCACAGAGGAGGATCCTGAACATTAATAAACTGTCAGTGGATATGAATCTCCCCATCATGTCTTGAGATGTGGCTGTATGATGATGAGGCCCCAAAATGGATAAATCATAACCTCATTCTCATCCATGAGTTAGGCCAGTTTAGGCAGTTGGCTGCATGAGCATATAGTCTGACTGTCCTCAATGGGTGGGGACTGGTTAGTTCATCATGCCTGTGCTCCTTATTTTGTATCCTCCTCCTCCTCCTCCTCCTCCTCCTCCTCTTCCTCCTCCTCTAGAGCCCAACATTCAGAAGTAGGGGGTGCTTTGAGTTTTGTGTAGAGATCTGAGATCAGTAAAGTTTGTAGTGTCATTAGCTTCTGTTGCTGTAGCTTCTCTCTAAATGCAGACTCTACTGATCTCAGGTCTGTTTGTCATACGTTCTGTTGCCATAGCACCAGTCTGAAACAAACCTGAGAGCAGTAGAGTCTGTATTGTAATTGGGTTCTGTTACCATAGCGGCAGTCTGAAACAGACCTGAGAGCAGTAGAGTCTGTATTGTAATTGGGTTCTGTTACCATAGCGGCAGTCTGAAACAGACCTGAGATCAGTAGAGTCTG
>NC_045176.1:2657334-2662334 GCF_900700415.2 Clupea harengus | reverse complement strand
GAGAGAGAGAGGGAGGTAGAGAGAGGGGTAGAGAGAGAGGTAGAGAGGTAGAGAGAGAGAGAGAGGGGGAGAGAGAGAGAGAGAGAGAGAGAGAAAAAAAAGAAAAAGTCCTTGAGTCAGCTATCTTTTATCAGATGAAATGGTTGTGTGTGTGTTTGTGTCTGTGTGTGTGTGTCTGTGCGTGTGTGTTAGTGAGTTTGTGTGTGTGTGTCTGTGCGTGTGTGTTAGTGAGTTTGTGTGTGTGTGTCTGTGTCTGTGCGTGTGTGTTAGTGAGTTTGTGTGTCTGTGCGTGTGTGTTAGTGAGTTCATTTTGGTGGCTTTGTAACACCAGGTACTGCGGTAGTACGATCTGTGTGGGTAGGCTTTCTTAGACACACACACACACACAGACACAGACACACACACACACACTCTAATGTAACTCATCTTATAAAGGCATGGTGTGTATGCTCACAAGAAAGTATCAATGATTACCTTCACCCCCATGCACACGGGAGTGTGTGTGTGTGTGGCTCGAGCTGAAGGGGTTAAGGTAACATGTTGTTTTTTAAAGCAACTGCTCTTCCTGTTTGGCTGCGTCATACTGAGCCCAGTCCAGGATTGTGTGTGTGTGTGTGTGTGTCATACTGAGCCCAGTCCAGGATTGTGTGTGTGTGTGTGTGTGTGTGTCATACTGAGCCCAGTCCAGGATTGTGTGTGTGTGTCAGACTGAGCCCCGTCCAGGAGGCCGCAGGCTTCTGCTATTTATGGTTGCTTGTCTGAGCAGCAAACCCGTCTGAGTCTCTCTCGAACTTAACCATCTCTCGTCTCTCTCTAACTTAACCATCTCTAGTCTCTCTCTAGTTTCTCTAACTTAACCATCTCTAGTCTCTCTCTAACTTAACCATCTCTAGTCTCTCTCTACCTTAACCATCTCTAGTCTCTCTCTAACTTAACCATCTCTAGTCTCTCTCTAACTTAACCATCTCTAGTCTCTCTCTAACTTAACCATCTCTAGTCTCTCTAACTTAACCATCTCTAGTCTCTCTCTACCTTAACCATCTCTAGTCTCTAACTTAACCATCTCTAGTCCCTCTAACTTAACCATCTCTAGTCTCTAACTTAACCATCTCTCTCTAACTTAACCATCTCTAGTCTCTCTCTAACTTAACCATCTCTCTAGCCCTACTGAGTTTCTCCATCTCTCTCTCCCTGTCTGTCTGTCTGTCTGTCTGTCTGTCTGTCTGTCTGTCTGTCTGTCTCCCTCTGTGTGTTGTTCTGTATCTCTATGTGATTGAGTTTGTGATGTTGGGGAGTCACCCCCACGCCTCTGTCTCTCAGTAGTGTAGCACTGTTATGGGCCTCTACCTTGTGCACCCAATCATTTCTGATTAGGAAGAATTTCAGCCTGTGTGTGTGTGTGTGTGTGTGTGTGTGTGTGTGTGTGTGTGTGTGTGTGTGTGTGTGTGTGTGCGTGTGTGTGTGTGCGCGCCCCTCTCTGTGGCTTTGTGTGTGGAACTCTGTTATTGACAGTCAGGAAGGTGAACATCCCCAGATGGAGGACACATTATGGAATGCCCTTAAGGATTGTCAGGATGGGGAACGTCCTCCTCCATAATCCCACTGGTCCAGCAAATGACCGACACGATAAGTGTGATGTCAGAAACACGTCGACACGATAAGTAGTGATGTCCGAAACACGTCGACACGATAAGTAGTGATGTCAGAAACACGTCGACACGATAAGTAGTGATGTCCGAAACACGTCGACCCGATAAGTGTGATGTCAGAAACACGTCGACACGATAAGTAGTGATGTCAGAAACACGTCGACACGATAAGTAGTGATGTCAGAAACACGTCGACACGATAAGTAGTGATGTCAGAAACACGTCGACACGATAAGTAGTGATGTCAGAAACACGTCGACACGATAAGTAGTGATGTCCGAAACACGTCGACACGATAAGTAGTGATGTGTAACCGCAGTGGAAGCCGTGCGGATGGGCCAAGCTGGGCAAGGAAGATGCTGTGTGTTCTGCAGGCCAGAGAGTAGGCGCTGAGGGCTGGTGTTTCCAAGTTCAGGATGTTGTGATGTTCGGTGTCTGTCCCTCTTCCTCTGACCTTTTGATGTTTTGTTTGTTTCAGTCTTTCTTTTTATCTTCCGCCCTGTCCCTCTGTTTCTCCCTCTGCTGCCAGGCGCTCTGGTTTCCCCTCCACCTCTCTCCTTTACTCTCCTGCCTTCTAACCGTCACAGGGAAAATGTCCTGAATAACATTTAGAGAACATGTCCTGAATAACATTTAGAGAACATGTCCTGAATAACATTTAGAGAACATGTCCTGAATAACATTTAGTGAAAATGTCCTGGATAACATTTAGAGAACATGTCCTGAATAACATTTAAAGAACATGTCCTGAATAACATTTAGAGGACACAAACGAATGAATGAATGAATGAATGAATGAATAACCTTGTACTTATCTCCTCCCCCTTGTCAGCAGGGGCAGCCGTGATGTCGGAGGACGCTGTGCGCCGCACACGCAGCCAGAAGAGGGCGCTAGAGAGGGACTCGCTCTCCTCTCCCACCACCAGCCCCACTGCCGCTGCCCCCGAGGCGGAGGGCAAGAGGGCGCGACTGGAGGACGCCATGGAGTCGGCGGGGCAGGAGGAGTGGGCAGAGCGGGCAGAGCGGGCCGAGCGGGCAGAGCGGGCGACCCGTCCCAGAGTGGAGCCTGTGGGCAGGACGTCCACGCTGCTCAGCGGAGCCGAGGTCAGCGCCACCATCAAGGTGGAGGTGCAGACGGGCGAGGAGCCCATGGACATGAGCGCCACCCCTAAGAGGTGAGTGTGTGTGTGTGTGTGTGTGTGTGTGTGTGTGTGTGTGTTAGACTGGGTTAGACTCAGGTTAAGACCATGGGTGTGTGTGTGTGTGTGTGTGTGTGTACACCTGGGTTAGACTCAGGTTAAGACCATGGGTGGGTGTGTGTGTGTGTGATTTTAAGTGATTTAGTGGGTGGCTGGTTCACCCATGGTTTGCTTGCGCCAGTATTCTGAATTCTCTGATTATATTTGGATTACAACCTGATCTGATCAGACCAGAACTAAACTGTGTGCGGTGGAGAACAGGCATAACTGGTTCCCTGCTAGCGTTGTGCTAGCGCTGTGCTAGCGTTGTGCTAGCACTGTGCTAGTGTTGTGCTAGCGCTGTGCTAGCGTTGTGCTAGCGCTGTGCTAGCGTTGTGCTAGCGCTGTGGCTCCTAAGGGGTTTCAATGGGAGAACTGGCCCTGGCCTGACTGGTGGGGAGGAGCCTCTCCATGATGGACTCTTCCCAGGGTGCATTGCTTGACTGGTGGGGAGGGGCCTCTGTGTTTAACCAGCAGGATGTGTCCATGATGGACTCTTCCCAGGGTGCATTGCAATGCAGAGGAGGTGTCTGAGACAGACGTAGGCAGCCGAGGAAAAGTGCTGAAGTCAGCGAGTTGAGACTCCCCTCAGACAGCACACACTGTGTGTGTGTGTGTGTGTGTGTGTGTGGGTGTGGGTGTGGGTGTGGGTGTGGGTGTGGGTGTGTGGGTGTGGGGGGGGAGACAGCGAAAGGGCATAGATTGACCTCACTTCCTGTCCTGCATAGGTTGACCTCACTTCCTGTCCTGCATAGGTTGACCTCACTTCCTGTTTTTCCTGTTGTGAAGTGATCCCTGAAACACTTTCTCTGTCTTTCTTTCTCTAGTTTTCTGTCTTTCTGTCAGGGTTCCCATGGTCAGGAAAGTTTCAATTCCAGGTTTCCAGGCCTGGAAAAGTAATTCAGTAAATTCATTGAAAGTTTTGGAAAAGTCATGAAATGTTATTTTGTCTTATGTAGGGCTAATGAAACTAATTATGTTGTTGTACTTGGAGTGTGTGTGTGTACTTTTATTTTCATTCAGTAACTAGGCCCAACCTGTGAAGTAAATTACACAACTCTGAACTGTGAACTTTAAAGTTGTGAAAGGTTGTTGAAATTGAATTAAAGATCCTTAAGTAATGCTTAAGTAAAATGTATGTAAACATGGTTGCCACTTATTTTGTTATTAAAAACTTTTCCATGACATTTCAAGGATCTTAAAATAAATTTCGATGACCTTTCACAACTTACAAGTACACTCTTTGTCTGATTGACTTAATGTTTGTGTTCAAAGAAGAAGACCTTTATTCATTTTCCATCATTGGAGATTTTCATTCTCTGTTATTGTGTTTGTTAGTGTGTGTGTGTGTGTTAGTCTGTTTGTGTGTGTGTGTGTGTGTGTGTGTGTGTGTGTGTGTGTGTTAGTGTGCGCAAACCTGTGGAGAGGACACCCCCAGGCTAAGACAGTAAGAGATTGCAAGATTATCAGATTCTGGCATATGGGCAGGTTAAAGATTAGCGTGTGTGTGTGTGTGTGTGTGCGTGTGTGTGTGCGTCTGTCTGTCTGTCAGGCCTACAATTTAACAAACGTAACCCACACAGGCAGTAGTTGCGCTTAAGTCATCGCTAAGAAATGGTACTTAAGCAGAGACCGTCCTTGTAGTTTGATTGGAAAGTTGGCCAGATAGACCCTAATACCTGTTTGTCAGGGGTAGGCCAGATAGACCCTAATATCTGTTTGTCAGGGTTAGGCCAGATAGACCCTAATACCTGTTTGTCAGGTCTCAAAGGATTTAAAGACATCTAGCGGTGAGCTCAACACCACTCCCTCACCAATCCCTTTCTAAGCGTGTTGGAGAATGAACCCCACTCCCTTTCTAAGCGTGTTGGAGAATGAACACCACTCCCTTTCTAAGCGTGTTGGAGAATGAACCCCACTCCCTTTCTAAGCGTGTTGGAGAATGAACACCACTCCACCTTACCATAATAGGTCAATTGATGAGGTGACCTTGAGAGATATTTAGGAATTGTATTTAGTTATATAGTATGTAAAACTATTGGTCATAATGGACTGTAAATTGTATTTAGTTATATAGTATGTAAAACTATTGGTCATAATGGACTGTAAATTG
>NC_045176.1:2627334-2647334 GCF_900700415.2 Clupea harengus | reverse complement strand
TATGAGTGTGTGTGAGTTGGGTCTATGAGTGTGTGTGTGTATGAGTGTGTGTCTATGAGTGTGTGTGTGTATGAGTGTGTGTCTATGAGTGTGTGGGTGTGTTTGTGTCTGAGTGTGTGGGTGTGTTTGTGTCTGAGTGTGTGTGTGTGTGTGTGTGTTAGGATGTGAGGTTTGGATCTTCACCACACTCAGAAGTGAGACACACCCTGAAGTCTGACTGACTGAGCCCTTGAATGCACACTGGTCTGACCAGTGACCAGTGACCAGTGTGGTGATCAGTGTGGTGACCAGTGACCAGTGTGGTGATCAGTGTGGTGACCAGTGATCAGTGTGGTGACCAGTGTGGTTGTAATGGCTATCATGGGTGTAGTCTGTTCCCTCTACTGAATGTCAGAGTTTAGTCACAGACTTTGTATCAGAAGTCCCCCGTCTCACGGAAGGATTGTTTCTACATGTGTGTGTGTATTTAGTTCAGCTGAAGTGTGATTTAATGACCACTGGGTGGTGGTGTGTCTGTCCAGCCATATGATTTGTACATTTTCCCGTTGTCATGTCAACCCCAGTCCAGCCCGACCAACATGAAGTCGTCGCTAAGCTCCCAGTCGGCGGGCGGCATCATCGCGGGCAACCATGCGGACTCCCCGGCGAGCCGCCAGGCGGCGGCTAAGCTAGCGCTGCGGAAGCAGCTGGAGAAGACGCTGTTGGAGATCCCGCCCCCCAAGCCGCCCGCCCCCGAATTCAACTTCCTGCCCTCGGCCGCCAACAATGAGTTCATCTACCTGGTGGGGCTGGAGGAGGTGGTGCAGAACCTATTGGGCTCGGGGCGAGGTACACACACACCACACCACACCACACACACCACACCGCACACACCACACACACACACACACACACCACACACACACACACACACACACACACACACACACACACACACACACACACCCACACCACACACACACACCACCCCCACAAACAACACACCCCCACACACACCACACACACACACACACCCACACCACACACACACACACACACACACACCCACACCACACACACACACACACACACCCACACCACACACACACACACCACACCACACAACACACACACACACACACACACACACACACACCCCACACACTCACCACAGACACCAACCACACAAACCACAGACAGACACACACACACACACACACACACACACACACAAAGATGGATTCAAAATGATATAATTGAAATAAATAGATAAGAGTAAAATGAATGTCTCTGTCCCAATCTTAAAAAACGAATTTGAAATGGCTCTTTTTCAGGAAATGAAAAGTGGATACATGAATGATAACAAAATAGTTATACAGTTCTCCTGTCTCTGTCCTACAGCCAAACAGGGCTTGCCAGTTGCCGTGGCGTCAGCGTCAACATCAGCGTCAACATCGTCGCGCGACCCTCTCACCTGTTCCCAGTGCCACACCGACTTCACCTGCCGCTGGCGTCGAGACAAGGGCGGGGCCACTCTGTGCGAGCACTGCATGGCGTCCAATCAGAAGAGGGCCCTGAAGGCGGAGCACACCAACCGTCTGAAGGCGGCGTTCGTCAAGGCCCTGCAGCAGGAGCAGGAGATCGAGCAGCGCATCCTGCAGCAGGCGGCCGCCGCCGCCTCTTCATCAGCACAGACCTCCTCCTCATCCTCCTCAGCCTCCAACGCCATGCACCTGATCAAGGCAGACCAGCTGGTACGCCCAGGGGGCCGCTCAAGACTAAAATAAGCTTCAGTATTTGTCTTGACACATGTACAGTACATATACATGTTCATGACTGGGCAGTTAAAGTGCTTTAAGGCTGACGATGGGTTTCATTGCCCTTTAAACAAATCTCTTAATACGTTTTGCACGGGCGACCACTGATGGGTCACACTGATTCTCGGTACAGTTTGGTCAAACGTCAGCCTAAACTAGACAACACAGCATACTTGTTAAGTTATTTGATAGAGAGTAGAGAGGTCCCTTAAAGGCATGGTCCCTTAAAGGCATGGTTCAGTGCTGTCCCTTAAAGGCATGGTCCCTTAAAGGCATGGTCCCTTAAAGGCATGGTTCCTAAAATGCATGGTCCCTTAAAGGCATGGTTCCTAAAAGGCATGGTCCCTTAAAGGCATGGTTCAGTGCTGTCCCTTAAAGGCATAGTCCCTTAAAGGCATGGTTCAGTGCTGTCCCTTAAAGGCATGGTTCAGTGCTGTCCCTTAAAGGCATGGTCCCTTAAAGGCATGGTTCAGTGCTGTCCCTTGATCATCCTCCTCTGCCTCTCTCAGGTGGCCCAGCAGATGAAACAGCGCTCATCTCTCCAGCAGCACCAGATTAGCAGAGCCAACACCAACATCGGCCGTCACCACGCCACCATCAAACAGGTGAGAGTGTGTGTGTGTGTGTGTGTGTGTGTGTGTGTGTGTGTGTGTGTGTGTGTGTGTGTGTGTGTGTGTGTGTGTGTGTGTGTGTGTGTGTGTGTGAGAGAGAGAATCAGATTAGCAGAGCCAGCACCAACATCACCCGTCACCCTGCACCATCAAACAGGTGAGAGAAAGAGAGAGAGAGAGTGTGTGTGTGTATGCAAGGGAGAAAATAATTTAGATCAGAAGGGCCTGTGTGTGTTTGTGAGTCTGTGATTATGAGTGTGTGTGTTTATGAGTCTGTGATTGTGATTTTAATTGCAGTCCCATACAGGAAATTAAAAGTTCTGACTAGAATGTTATTATCATTCCCCCTCCAATTTCCATCTTTTTTTTTTTCTCCTCTCTCTCTCTCTCTCTCTCTCTCTCCCTCCTCCCTCTCTCTCTCTCTCTCTCTCTCTCCCTCCTCCCTCTCTCTCTCTCTCTCCCTCCTCCCTCTCTCTCTGCAGTCTCAAGGCTCTGGTCAGCTGTCTCGTAGCGGTGTGCAGTCGTCAGGTGTCGGGGTGCGTGGCGTGACCCACTCCTTCTCGCATTCGTCTCAGCTGCAGAGTGCAGTGGCCGCCGCCGCCCTGGTGGCCAGGCCAGGTAAGCCCGCCTCCGCGCGCGCCAACGCCGGGGGGCGGAGCCACGGTAGCCACGGTAACGCCGCCGTGTGGAGGAAGCCCAGCAGCGTCACCTCAGGTAGACTATGGCCCCGCCCACCACCGCTACCCAGAAGCCCCTCCCCCCCCAAAATGACCAATGAATGATTGACAGCGAGTTGAGGCCCCTCCCCCTGAGTGTGTATCCTGCTGTGCAGTCCTCTCCAGCTGTCCTCCCCCCGCTGGGCCAGCTCACACTCTTCCTTTCTGCTCAGCGTCTTCCTCACAGTCGTCATCATCATCATCATCATCGCTTCTCAACACATTCAGTTGTGTCACTGCTCACTTTTTTTTTGTTGTTTTTTTTTTTTTTTTTTTTTTTGCTCTTTGCTTTTTCTTGTTTTTTTGTTTTGTTACACATTTGTAATTTTTCCCATCTCCTGCTTTCAATCTTTTATATTTAATCTTTTTTTTACTTTTTCTTTAGTAAAATCTGTTTCTCTCTTTGCCCTCTGTGGACAGTCTGGAGAGGGTAGACCCTGCTTGCCCCTGGTCTCCAGGGCCCTCTAGTGCCCTCTAGTGGTCATTCACAGACACAGACACAATGGTTCCAATCTCTAGGTCAGCCCTTCATCGCTGCGTTTCCACTATCGGCCAACTGAGGTGAGCTAGAGTGTTTCCACTGTCACTTCCGGGTCTTGAGCCTGCCTCCTCTGGGTTTCCACGGTGACAGCCAGGGGCTTTTGGCCCACCAGTTACCTTTGGGGCAAACAGGGCTAACGGGTGCGTGCGGCAGTCAAGGTGAAAGGAAGGGTTAGCGGAGGCAGGTAAGAGAGTTTCAGCACCAAAACAAGAATAAATACTATTGATATCACTATCGAATAACATACACGCTACCAAGTAACCTTAACAGATCTTTAAAAAAAATGGTTGGAGCAGGTCAGCATTTGAAATCAGGGCCCTTCCTGATATCTGGGCTAATTAAAATGTGCAAGTAGGCAGATTTTTGATCAAGTAGGGGAGAACGACCAACACAATTTTAATCCAGATGTCTGTAATCCTGGTGTCTGTAATCCAGGTGTCTGTAATCCTGGTGTGTAATCCAAGAGACGGTGGATCTCAAATCCCAACATATTTCAGTACAAATACAATACACCGGTATGGCCCGGTAGTGGAAACGCAGCTAGTGAAAGGAAGGCTTGGCCATGTTGTTAACGACCTCAGATGTCTGGCTGAGATGTCTCTGATGTCTGGCTGAGGGCTCTCTGCTCTCTGTTGGGAGTTGGCCTTCAGATCCCCTCGCATAGAGATGACCTCTGACCTTCAGATCCCCCCCGCATAGAGATGACCTTTGGCCTTCAGATCCCCTCGCATAGAGATGACCTTTGGCCTTCAGATCCCCTCGCATAGAGATGACCTTTGGCTTCTGGCCTCTGAAGTGGTGGTGGGCTCCAGCTTTACAGGCCACAAGGGCTTTTTCTCTCTTAGCTTCCCACAAATGCCCCGCTGATCTCACGCACACACGCACACACACACACACACACACACACACACACCCCTGCCCTCAGTTTCACCCCGATGCGTAAGAAAAATGATTCGTAGTCAGAATGGTGGTATAAAATCAGAGCTATCAAAATCAGAACGGTCAAAATCAAGCACAACTGAAATCCCAGGCGTCAGAGTCCGAGACGTGACGTGAAGATGGAGCGTCATGGCAACCCTTTTTCCTCTGACTCATGCTGGGCTTTTTCACGCTGCTCCCCCTCCCTCCCTCCCTCCCTCCCTCCCTCCCCTCCCCTCCCCTCTAGGGGGCGGCCGACTCGGACGGCTCTGGCTCAGACCCGGCTCTGGTCTGGCTCAGACCCGGCTCTGGTCTGGCTCTGACCCGGCTCTGGTCTGGCTCTGAGTCTGCAGTTCCCCTTCCCTCCTCCTGCATGAGCAACGGTGTCTCCCTTCAGAATACTACTGAAGCATGCGAATGAGACTGGTGCAGTCTGTCTGTCTGTCTGTCTGTCTGTCTGTCTGTCTGTCTGTGTGTATTTGAGCATGCATGCATGGTTGTGTTTGCGTTAGGCCACAGATGGTTCTTAGACCATGTGTTGGTGCACTGCTTTAAACCTCAGTATTAAAGTGCTTTGTGAAAGTAATTCTGCGTGAGCGACTGGAGCTGATCATTCAAATGAATTGACTGTGTGTGTTCTCCCAAGGTAAGGGTTCACTTCAGGAACATACACGCGTGCTGTGGTCTATGGCACTCCATAATAAGACAGCTTAATAGCATGGCTACGAGCCATCATGTCAGTGACTTTGTCTTTTGTCTTTTGTGTGTGTGTGTCTCTCCAGGCGTCACCATGGCCTACGTGAACCCCAGCCTGTCGGTACACAAGACCTCTTCCTCTTCCTCGGCCGTGGAGCGTCAGAGAGAGTACCTGCTGGACATGCTCCCATCCAGAACCCTCTCCCAGACCGCCAACACCTGGAAATAATCCCTGACTTCATCATCTTCATCATCTTCTTCTTCACAGCCCCCCAGCCCCCCCCACCCACCCCTCAGCTCGCGTCCTTCATCTCCTCCGCTCTCTCCGCCTCATCAGGAAATGATGTCATGATCTCCTCCTCTCTTCAGCTTGACATTATTGTAAGCACAGTCCTCCACCATCCCACAATCCTTTGCGCTCCTCAGATGTTGGCTGCACCCTCAAACAGAGCTAGTGACGAGCTTCTGAGGCTGCACTGATTCGCTTGCCCATCCCCTCTGTTCTTGAGCAGGGAGGGGCTACACGTTGAAGGGGCGGGGCGTTGCTCCAGTCCCACCCACATTTATTTAGATGATTTTTTTTGTGTTTGTTTGTTTTGTTTGGGAGCGCAACCGTTTCCATCGGTCATCATGGTCCCTCCCACACCTTGGGATATGAATATTGTTGTTATGGGTTTTTTTTTCTACTGGAATAAAATGAAATAATGATGAAAAAAAAAATACAATGACAAAAAAGACATGACAAAAAGATGATCAAGGAGAAGTCTGAGAAAAGGATTTAAAATGGAAAACTGATGAAAGAAATAAATAAATAAATGACTAAAGACTGTAACGACATCTGTTCTCATGTGACCTTTGCTTGCCGCTCTTCAGATCGGAGTCAGGAGAGCTCCCCTCCCTTCGGAACTGGGGTGTGTGTGTGTGTGTGTGTGTGTGTCTGTCCCGGTCCCGCTTTTACCCTTGTCTTTTCCCAAACCCAACCAACTGAATCGTGAATCGAGAGCCCGGAGTGGACATTTTTTTAATAAAGCCACCCTCCATTGGCTTGGACAGCTGCCAATCACGATGACAGGATTTTGCCCTCTTCAATGTCTCCGCCTCTGGTCTTCCCACATAAAACCAACGTTCAGACCGAAAATAACGACAATAAAGACTAACTCCGCTGGTGGGGAGTAATGGGGTCGTGACCCCCACCACACTGGCCAGGGTGCCATCCGGTGGGAGCAGCGTCACCATGGTGATGGCGTTTGTGACGGTAACTTACGTTGCTTTGTGGTCGGCCATTTGTTTTCGATCACTGGACTGTTCATAAAGGAAAAAAAAAGTCTTAATAGTTTTAAGATGCTCATTTCAGATGCTTGGGGCCTTGTCACGTCACGAGACTCTCACAAGGTTGTTGTGCTTTCTTTCTTTTTGTTGTTATTGTTTGTCATTGTTTTTCCCCGATCCTTGTTTTGCGCAGCGTGAACGGACTGTGTTCTGATGGGCCGTACCGCCTCTATGGAGAGGGTGTGTGTGTGTGTGAGCCCGAGCCCGGACTGGTCACAGGGTCGGTCTGATTTCACATGGGTCTGTACTTCACACAAGGATTGGCAAGGGGTCAAAGTTCACCTGAACTGACCCTTCAGGCCACCCTGTAGATACTTCTCCATGTCTAAAGAGTGGGTGGGGGTGGGGGGGGGGGGGGGGGCGAGCTGTGTTTATATTGTTCTATTTTTATTTGAGTTTCTGCTTAGGCTTGTTTTGTTTGCGTTAAGGGTCTTGTATGCCATATTTATTTTGGAGTTATAATTTGTGATGTGGAGTTATTGGGCAGATCTTTTCTTTTTGTCATTACTCTCCTGTCATCCGCTGCCGGGGGGTGGTCTCTGGTCTCCATAGCAGCCCCTGCCCCCACCCCTCATGACGGCATAAATACTGTTTTCTGGGTTCACCCTTTCCTAAGTACAGGCCACTCTGGCCGCCGTGCTGCTGGTGCAGGCTATAGACCGGATCTGTGCCATGGTGTGTGGGGCTGCTGTGAGGGGGAGTATGTGACTGGTGTGGACATGGAGAAGGGCCTCTCTTCAACGCTGACCTGTTGATGTTGATGAGCGTTTCTATGGTCACAGACATCCATGTTGAGTATGACTGTGCCGCTTGCGGTCACCAGGAGCTTTCTGATTGGCTGTACAGGGAGAGCATGTCCAAATTTGCAACAATGCCGACCTGGTTCTCCCCTTTACACACATGCACACGCGCACACACGCACACACACACACACACACACACACACACACACACACACACACACACACACACACACACACACACACACACACACACACACACACACACACACACACACACACACACACACACACACCCACACCAATCCCTGCAGCACAAAACCGTGTTTTGGGGTTCTTCATGTTCGTCTGTTGCCTCTTCTAATCATGTCTCATTGTGGCCATCTGCACTTGTGTTGTGTTGCTTCCCGATGGCCATGCTGTGCACTACAGTCTACTGTGCATTACATGCCTCTCCCCAGCCAATCGCAGCCTTTCTGGCTTCAGCCAATCAGAGTGGGACAAATTCACTGTCCTGGCTGCTGCTGTCCAATGATGTCACATCATTCCGTCGCCCCGGGTTTTCTGAGTAGCATAACCGAAAGGCCCCGTCGGCCTCCTTGTCTGCAGATGTAATAAATCAATGTTCCAATCTGTTTCTCTTTTTGTTTTTTTTGTTTTTTTGGCATTTTTTTTCTTTCTGGTTCTATGAGAAAAAAAAAGTGATAATAAAATAATTTTAACCCTTTCATTTTGGGTCTCTGGTCTGTGTACTGCTTTGGTATGAGTCAACTTCATTTCTGAATATAACATGGGGTCATTCCATGACCTTTGAACTATGGGCATCCACCACGCCATCTCACAATTGGCTGATAATCTTTTGCCTTGACAAATACACTCTGCGATGACGTATCCCAAAAATGTAGCTTCCTACTCCAAAAACGTTTCGGTTTAGGAGTTATCTAGTAATTGTGAAAACTTCCTTTAGAGTAAGCATGTTTTCAGTCACAGGGATGTTTCTGACCTTTGGAGCTTAACCTGGCACATAACGCATGTGTGGACACTTTAAGAATCAATAGCATTTGGTATGATTAAAGCATTAATGTGAGTACAGTGTCAAATCTAAATAAAAGAAGAGCTTTTTCTTTTCTCTTTTTTTTTTTTTTGGTTGGGTGATGTCTAGGGAGTGCAGGACTTTAGCAACCTTGGTGATTAGTGTGTTAGTGTAGTGTGCTTATAACATGTGTTATACAATATGTAGGCCTAACTTCCCAAAGTTGTTTTTATACATCGGAATACTTGATCTCAATTGTTGTGCACACTTGTCTATTGGCATATTAATAATTACGAATACCCAGGGGTTATTTCACCCTTCATCCCACTAGGTATTCTTTTGCAAACCTGATTGTCTCGTTTCTCCGATTCAGCAGGGGGCGCTAGAGTATTAGCATTACTCAAATGAATGTCACTTTAGACGCCGGCGCCGACTGTTGACTGTTTAGCAGTAAGGAAGATGGCGTCGGCCAAGGTGAAGCAGGACATGCCTCCTCCGGGAGGTTATGGACCCGTTCAGTATAAGAGAAATCTGCCCACTCGAGGGCTCTCTGGTTAGTAGTATAATTACATTATTGTTAAGGTACCAGTGGTAATGAGATCTAAGGGGGAAGACAGAAAAGACTTCATACAGTCAAGAGCCAACGGAGCTTGAGGAGCGTTAGCTACCGTTAGCTAGCTATCGATAATATGTTAACCCCAGCCGCGAGATTAACCCGCAACGTATACTATTGTTACTTCATTATCAGTTAAACTGGCACACATTCACATACACAGCTCATCCATGGTGTGTATCAACAAATGTAACTGTAAAGTTGAGCAGGCGAGTAATGTCAGCGTGTGTTATCTGTCAAGCTTACTTACAGTGAAGGCAGCGTTAGCTGTGGTTGACTTGACATTCAGCCTGGTTCCAAGATTAAATTATTCCTTAACACAACCCTTCATATTATACGTAATGCATTTTACCGTATGTTCAATGTGGATGTTAATGAGTCAGGGTCAGGCGATGGTAACCACATAACTTCGCCACCAAGTAGAAGAGATCAGCCACATCATTTGCTACATTGAACAAGCTTACGCTACCTATTGTGCGGCCTATCTATATTACATATATCTGCAATGAATGCAAAATGTCTTGAAATAACTGAATGCGTTGGGTCTTGCAGGTTATTCCATGTTCGGTATTGGCATCGGGGTTATGATTTTTGGATACTGGAGGATTGTGAAGTGGAACCGCGAGAGGAGGTAAGTGTAAACCAACTAAGATCTTCCTACCAGAGGATGTCAAATGCCATGAGAATCAAAGTCATTAATGGTGCTTGACATATTCTCACTGGGTGGTGGATGGCGTGTTTGCAGGACCAGTGCCTGATGTGTAGCAGTTCCATTAAAGCTGTGAGCTCACGTGTCTTTGTTCTGTGTCTGTATGTCTGTGTCTGTCTGTCTGTATGTCTGTCTGTGTCTGTCTGTCTGTCTGTCTGTCTGTGTCTCTGTCTGTGTCTCTGTCTGTCTGTCTGCCTGTGTCTGTCTGTCTGTCTGTCTGTCTGTCTGTGTCTGTCTGTCTGTCTGTCTGCCTGTGTGTGTGTTTGGCAGGAGGTTGCTAATCGAGGACCTGGAGGCTCGCATAGCCCTCTTGCCACTTTTGCAGGCAGAATCGGATCGCAGGTGAGTCCTGTTGCTTCATGCATTATTAGCCCATCGCCTTTAGTCTTCTGGACTTCAATAAGCCATCGCTATTTGAACAAAAGTACTTTTGCAGGCACTTAGTCTTGTCTCTGTTGACGTTAATTTCCGACCGGTCGAAAGATGATATACTGATGCTGTTTTCTCACACTTTATCTCTCCTGTCTCTTGCTCTCTATCTGTTTCCCTCCTGTCTGCATTGTTTCTATATGGATGTGTCTCTCTCTCTCTCTCTCTCTCTCTCTCTGTCAGGACACTTCGACTGATGCGTGAGAATCTGGAGGAGGAGGCGGTCATCATGAAGGATGTTCCTGGCTGGAAGGTATGACCTGCTCGGCCATGTTCCCTCTTCCTCCTCTCCCCCCCTCCCTTTAACGCATTAAGGGCAGTGTTGTGTAGCTACACAGAGTTTGCTGCTGGTGCAAGAACGTGACCTAGGGTTAGGTGTAGGTTACCATGGGAACGTGGCCTAGGGTTAGGTGTAGGTTACCAGGGCAACTGTGGTATAAAGGTGGGTGAGGGCGATCAGCGTGTTGAGTGTGTGTAAAACACATGCAGGCACAGGTGAGGGTAACCGTGAAGCTTCCCACTGTAGAGAAGCAGAGCTGTGGTGGTGAGGCCACACTGAGGGGGTGTGGCCACGATGTGGGGGTGAGGCCACGCTGAGGGGGTGTGGCCACGCTGAGGGGGTGTGGTCACGATGTGGGGGTGTGACCATGCTGAGGGGGTGTGACCATGCTGAGGAGGGAGGCCAGTCGTGTGGCACAGGCTCTTCCCATGATGCAGCACTGGAATCTAAGCAGAAAGAGTGAGCTGCTCTCCTCTCCTCTCTCTACTAGGCTGTGTCCGCTGTTCATGACCACTTCCCAGCGGCCCTGTGAGGCCCATGTCTACCTGCTGATGGTCTTCTGATCCTAGGGTGCCATAGTCAAAATATTAGTAGTCCTTAACTAGCCATTTTTCCTTGACCTTGATGGAAAACGTCATGAGGTGAAGGACAGATATGAAGTACATTTACATTTACATTTAGTCATTTAGCAGACGCTTTTATCCAAAGCGACTTACATATGTGCGACTTACAATGTATACACATTTTACATTTACACTGATGGCACACTGCACATCAGGAGCAATTAGGGGTTCAGTGTCTTGCTCAAGGACGCTTCGACAGGGAATCGAACTAGCAACCTTCTGATTACTAAACGACTTCTCTACCTCCTGTACCACTGTCGCCCCTTGAAGTAGAATTCATAAGGACTTCATAAGGAAAAGAGAACTACATTGCTAAGAGACTCTGACTGCACTTACACTACGTTATGCTACTTAATTATGCCACAGCAGATGTTATTGACTTGGGTCTTTTAGCTATCGCTGCAATGAATTGTGGGATGTATCGTCTCCTTTCTTTTCGTAAAGGATAGTCCAGTGTGCCCCATCCAAAGGAGATACGAAAGGAAGCATTGAAGCACCGCTCCTCAGCATTTAGAGATTTCAGCCAGCTCCTATCATGGCTGCCACTTTGATACTTCCGGGTCATTTCACTCAGTTAGGAACCTTCTTAAACAAAAAAGAGAGCAGCGTAGAGCTCGTGTTTTGTGATGGCCCAGCTCCCGTGGGTCCCGTCAGCCAGAGGTGTTAAATACTGGCCTCTACCTTTCTCTCATTCAGTCAGAGGTGTTAAATACTGGCCTCTACCTTTCTCTCAGTCAGTAGAGGTGTCACAGTTACATTTATAGGTTTTTGCCAGGATGGTAATAGTTAAGGAAAGTATATATTTGTGAAATTGTCTACTTGACAAAAGAGGGTAATACCTGCCCTGTTATTAGTAGTAGGATGTTGAAGATTCTGATACTGGTAGTTGGAAGCACTCTGGTAGCGGTCTGGTAGTTGGAAGCACTCTTTGATTGAAATTGAAACGATGGCAGTATTATGCAGTATATGTTGGCCTGCCATGAACTGTTTACTGTTAGTGTGTTAAGATTGTAAGCTCAGGGAGGTCATAGAACCACAGTTGGTTCCAACATTATGTTTTCAGTGCACCTGTCCTCTGGTCAGCTATGGGGCTATGGGAGCACCTGTCTGCTGGTCAGCTATGGGGCTATGGGAGCACCTGTCCTCTGGTCAGCTATGGGGCTATGGGAGCACCTGTCTGCTGGCAGTGAGTTTCTCCTGAACCCTTGTGTTGTTTGCAAGTAAATCAGTGGTCGCTGTGGAGGATGCTTAATGGCCCTGTCTGTTAGCCCTACCTGTCCTTTGACTGAGGCCAACAGAGATTGGTTGAGGAGCAGACTTGCAGAAATAAGTGCGCCGTTTCTTTTTCTCATGTTCTACCCCCTTTCCTTAGTGTGACGTCTCTTACCCACTCGTCCCCTTCTCTCCTTCACTGCTCTTTTGGTTTTTATTTTAATTTCAATTTTTTTTTTGCATTAAGCGTGTGAGTCAAGGACCGGGGTGGAGGGGGGGAGAGAGGAATGAAAAGGGGGGGAATGGGACAGAATGACATAAAGAATCAGAATCTGTGCGGCCGGAAGTCCCTTTTGACCCAGAATGCTGTGGTGTTTGTGTGCTGCAGGTGGGGGAGAACATGTTCCACACGGACCGCTGGGTGAGCCCCACCCTGGACGAGCTGTACAACCTGCGGCTGCGCGAGGAGCTCATACAGAAGAAGTTCGACTTCCTCAAGTACATGTAACCACCTCACGATCCTCGGACAAGCCCTCTGCTGCCCCTCTGAGGCCAGGGCAACACCCGCACCCCCCACCTCCACCCCCGGGATCCATTGACCCACGAGGGCAGAGGCGTTGTCTGTACTGACTGTAAATGTATCAAATATTAAATATCCTCTTTTTTTTTCTCTATCTCCCTCATCTCGTGGTGATCTTTTGAGTGCTGTTGCTTGAGTGTGGATTAAGTGGTTCATTCTAATTGGGGGGTATATTACAGGGCCCTCAGTGTCAACAGATGCCTTGAGTTCTTCAGAAGCACTTATGAATTAATAAAGCCCCTAGGGACTGAGTGTAGAAGGAAAACATCTGACATGATATTTGACATGTTGTGCACACGGCACGCTCTACTGTAAATGTCACTAAGCAATGCTACCAGGTCGAAGATGACACTGTTGGCGAGGCAGCTCCCATCCAGACCAATCCAGGGGGTAAACTGTCTAAAGGGTAAAAGGTCTTAATGATTTAAGGGGATGATCAATACTTTGTGCTGTTCATGGGGAGAAAGAAGTAGAGAGATGGTTACCTTTTGTTTTTCAGGATATAGGCTAGAGATTCATGGGTAGCCTATGTACAATTAATCAGTCTTTTTACATCAGTCTTTTTACTAGGGAATATATGAATTCTCAACTTAATGTAGTAAATAATGAACTGACTTGGCTAGAATATGGACTTATTTTTATCGTAGACTATGTTTACGATAGTGAATTATATGGTTATTTACTATGTTAAATTAAATTCAAAAGTAAGTCATTTGAAGCCGCTATGAAACGAATGCTGTCCATGTTTCATTATCATTTGATGTCGTCTTCTATTTAAAGTTGTTAGCATATCACATATAGTCCCATGGCTAAGATGAAAACGACACCACATATCCACATATATTCTATTCCACCCTTTTACCTACTGTAGGCCGACAACTCATACAAAAACCTACACACGAGCGATATCTAAGAAGATGGCTTTCTGGTTTCAAACTGAAAACTTTTGGCGCGTTTTACCTGGTTTGCCGCCCATCCCAGCAGTTTCAGTTTTCAACCAGGTCCGCACCGGATGCCGCCAACAATTTCACTATTTCAATCAGGTCCGCTTTGAGAGAATATTAACGGACCCTTGAGTCAAGCTAGGCACAATTGATCAGTTTCCCCTTCGAACGAATAACTCAACTCAGAAAACAGGTTCTTATCAAGATGCCAGAAGTAGCGAAGACTGCGCCCAAGAAAGGCTCAAAGAAGTCCGTGGTGAAGCCGGTTGGCAAGAGCGGAAAGAAGCGCCGTAAGTCCAGGAAGGAGAGCTATGGCATCTACATCTACAAGGTGATGAAGCAGGTTCATCCCGACACCGGAATCTCTTCCAAGGCGATGGGCATCATGAATTCTTTCGTCAACGACATCTTTGAGCGCATCGCCGGGGAGTCTTCTCGTCTCGCTCATTACAACAAGCGCTCCACTATCACCTCCAGGGAGATCCAGACCGCCGTCCGCCTGTTGCTTCCCGGCGAGCTGGCCAAGCACGCCGTGTCCGAGGGAACCAAGGCCGTCACCAAGTACACCAGCTCCAAGTAGACCGCCATCGTCTCATCACTAACCCAACGGCTCTTTTAAGAGCCACCCACATATTCCCTAAAGGCTTTTACCGATTAGCTTTATTATTTATTATTAGTGTGATGTATTGAATGCCACCTCATACTACCCTGTTCCTAACTGGAATACAAATACTTATTTATATTCAAGACGTAAGTTGAATAGTCAGGACGCAGTTTGACGATGTAGTTATAATGACAAGTAACTGACTACAGACTAATATCAGCTTACAACTTAAGGGTTGTAATTTTAGGATTCCATCCTGTTGTAATGACTTAAATTTATATTAAGAGTTGGCTAACATTTGGGTCTTTCACTGAAAGTACTGCAAGGGCGTTGGAGCAGTCCGCATGAACTGGCGTTTTGAAGAAAATGCTTCATTACTAACATTGTAGCGATATGGGAGTCTGAGTTCCATCTTATCTCAACAGGTGTTTGTATTTTAGCTTCAATGACTTGAAGCAAAAATGAGTATAGAAAAAAATGTCGACGCATTGCCGGGCATCTCAAGCTCGCTTTCCTCAGATGTGACGAGCCAACTGAACGTCTTTAGACATGATGGTGACCTATGCGTGAATGAAGCACATTTATATCCTCAAATAGACCAACCAAGTATGCCTCGCTAGCCTCCTGAAGCGGCAGAACTTTGGAAGCGCAAATCGGTCTTGCTCAGCAGGCGCTGGTGGTAGCTTTCCTGGAGCCGACGAATATACCGCAGGGCCAACTGTTCCAGGCCTGTACCGGTGAGGCATTTTCACGCCACCTGTGTGGCTGGGGCGCTCTTGTGCGCAGTCTTGGTAGCGAGTTGCTTCCTTGACGCTTTACCACCAGTTGACCTCCAAGCCGTCTACTTGGTTCTTACAATCGCTGCTTTCATCTTCTATCTCTGTGTTTCCCGATACCGTTTCAACGGATTTATATCTCGATTTAGTGGGTGAGGTTTATGACTGCATTTCCGCGACTTTCATCTGCGGTTGTTTTCATAGCGTTCTGTGCAGTTGACGAGTATCTTTGTGTCCACACAGAAAGAGATGTAGTATGACTATGTTGTAATTAAACATGTGTTATATTTTATGTTCGAGTTTTGATTTCAGACGACAAGGCGTAATGGGTTCGACCATGAAAACATTTGTGTAACTGTCCAACAATTGCAGCAACAGCTTTGGCCATTGTGGTAGCCATGGTGATGGTAAACGGTTTTTAAAACGTAAACTAGAAAAAATAATTTTCTGTGAAATGCTTACCTTCTGCTACTAGTTAAGTTATGCCTGTAAGAGTGTCATTTTGAATGTCATGCCAGTTCCATCCTTTTGAGAGGTTTTTATTTTTTAATAGTTACGGTTAAGCCATACACATTAAGACACAACATTAAGAAACCGTTACAACAGATGTTGATCAATTTAAAATTCAAACTGAAATTACAAAACAATAACTCAACATACCAAAATATGCTTGTATAATAAAAGTATGCCTACAACAAAAGAACCAATTAGACAGATCAAAAAGCAAAACTAAACGAAAGCAGCGTAAGTATTTCAGTAGACAAGACCATTGTATACTGTAAAACTACACTTACATACTTCACGTTCTTTAACATTACTTTTTGTTAGGATACCACTTTTACCCCGTTCGCTGGCCATATCCTCGAAGGGACTTAATAAAAGTGATGATAAAGTTTTTGTTTTAAGTCGCTTTTACCAGGCAAACTGAAATGATGTCGTATGGCTTCTGGACTATCTTGTCAAAGGACATGCACAGGTGGCTCTGAAAAGAGCCGTTAAGGAATGAACACACGATCGACAAGAACTTCTGTTAGCTTGGCCTTCACAGCCTTATCAGTACAGCCTGGATGTTCAACATGCCAGCCTGGCTGATGATCACTCCGCCAACGAGTTTATTCAACTCTTGGGATCAAGTCCAACACGGCGGCCAGGTAAACAAGTGCACGGCACCCACACCTTCGCCTTGGTTTTTACTTTTCCAACGGTCTGTCCCCTTCCACTCACGACCCCTTTACTTGTCTACCACATCAAAAGGTGTTTTTACACTTTAACTAATTATAAATTGATTAAAGGGAGCATGCATTTAATTGTCCATCCTACTGTCTCATTGGCTGTTATAATGCTTAGAGCCAATAGTATGGCAGCAACAGCTGAAGAGACATCCTGTGAAGTCTTTGGTGTCGTATTCATAATTTTATGCGAATTACAATAGTTACGTTTATATTATTTAAATTATCTTCTGAGTGGGTGAGTGTGTTTTAGTCTTACTCCATTGTGGTTAATACATTTCAAGAAAGTTTTGTGCAGTTTAGCAACGATGACTGTCAGGGGCGATCGATTTGACGTCGTATCCGGCAGTGGCTTGACAACTTGGTGAAAACAGACAGCCTGGCACTGATGGGGAAGCTGTCGTGTTTGCAAAGTTTCTTTTCAATTCAGTTGGATTTCATTGATATTGTGTGTGAGGGTGGGGTGAGGGAATTGGGAGCATACAGATGGATTCAGACACATAACAGAGAATAAAACATTAGCAGATGTGCACATTAGCACACACGTGAGCACATCAAAAAGCAACAGTCTCTCAGAGGTCTGCAGCCATGTTGTGCTCCTACTCTCCATAAGCACACATCAGAACCTCCAATTCCAGTGGGGTGAAGTAGGACAGCCTTTCTTTCTTTCTCACTAGTTGCCATGGTGACTCGTAGTATTGGAGATCCATTGGTGGTGGCTTTTTCTAGTTTAACTCGGAGTTAACATACTCAGAGTTGACTGAACTAACTTAGAGCAGCTGTTCTGGAACCAAAAACTCAGAGTTTCCCATCTCAGGGTCCATCGACTCAGAGTTCAGGGTGAGGCTCAGAGTTCAGGGTGAAGCTCAGGGTTCAGGGTGAAGCTCAGGGTTCAGGGTTCATCGACTTAGAGTGCAGGGTGAGGCTCAGAGTTTGTGAAACCTGCTTTCTGGAAAACCCCCTGGTGCCTTCAGACGCCCAAAGACAACGACAAGAAATATGGCAACTTAATCAGTGTCAATGACATAGATACAGTACAATATATCAATCTATATAGCTACCACCAGAAGCCAACAATGACGAGCCCTGTAAACGGTTCTCTCTCTCTCTCTCTCTCTCTCTCTCTCTCTCTCTCTCTCTCAAATGTTTAGTTCCTACAAAATAATGTGCAGGATTAATCTGAATAAGGCCTACTGATGTGTTAGTCAGCGTTGCCATGATGATGAATGATGCCTTATCAAACAGGAAGTTGGAATAATTCTGCGCTGCTTTGGACAATGGGCCTTAAACCTGAAGTAGTTACTCAATAGCCAATTTGGCGCCACCTATCTTGAAAAAGGTGTACTGCACTTTGATGTACAAGTAGAAGGTTTGTCCAATTGGCGTCAAATTTGCCTGCATGAATCCCCAATAGACTACTTATTTTTCGAGGTATAGTCGATCTCTCAAACTAGTCTGCCACGGCACACACCTGAAGCCAAATCTACCTGGAAGGGGAAATAACACATTGATGCTTTGAAAGACACTTGTACTTACTTACCCACACACACATTCACTTTAATGGAGTATAGTTATAAAATCATTGACATTTCATTTCGTATTACATTAATTCAGTAATGCTTGTTTGGTCAACCTAACATTGAAAATACATTCAACTACAACACTTCATCACAAGTGTTCGGTGTTGCATTTGATTGGACCTAAGATGCGCTATTGTGTGACTGTGTGTGTGTGTGCATCGATCCATGTACACAACATGATGTTTTCCATGTCATGAAATGAAACACACACAGACATTATCATAATGGGTACCCATGTCTTTGAGTGTATTTACATCAGGTGAGACTAGATTACCATTCGTGAATGGCTTGTGTGAATACACTGCTCAGTGGCGCCCCCTTGTGAAGTGGTATGTGCCATGCCTGCCATACCTCAGGTCCGCCACTGGTAACTGTTCTTCTGCTCTCCTCTCACATCTTAATACTCTACCCTGCAACTATTGATGCACCTCAATGTATATATACATATTTCTTTTTTAATTTACTCTATATATATTTATTTATCTATTTATTAATTGTTATTTATTATTATTTAGCTGTGGCAGTTAATGTCCACAGCAACTTAAGTTTTTAGCTGTCTGTTGCTGCCTCTACTGTCTCGTTGTTTTTGTGACAATGACAAATAAAGTACTTTGAACTTTGAACTTTGAACTTTTGATCTCCCTCTCTCCGCTCCTGCTGTTCAGTATTGTTTTGCTCTCCTGTTGTTTGACTGTGGAGCAACAGAGGTGAGCTGCCTTGCTTGACCTTCCCAAGGTCATCACGCCAGCTGGTGCTTTGTCCTGAGCACAAACCCATTCATTTCACACTTAAACCACAACTTAAAGTAACACAACAATTGCAACAATTTGACACTTTTTGAGGTATGGTTTTATAGGCAACTAGTTTTTGAATTTTGATAGCATATGGTCATATGGTCATTCCCCACTAACCATCCAGGATATGCACTATGTAGTTCTGTGTTTCCTGGATGGAACGGAATGGAAATGGAAGAGAAGCTTTCACAGCATGACATTGCCAGCTATACTGCCAAAAGACACCAGTTAGTGTGTTGGCAAGCTTCTATCAGTGTCAACTGGGCCCTTGCATGCCTTTTAGCTAGTTAGCGTGCTAGTTTTGGACCAGAACTCCTTATTGCTGCTTTAACACAAGTACGCTGTAATGTACAAAGTTGAAAATCTATGTTTCAAGACGGAGATTGACCTAAACGTTTCTTGTGTGAGAGATGGCTTTTCTATGTTGTAGGTGTGCCTATAGCAGCCTAATTGCCCCTACACTGTATGTTGTTGGTGTGCTTATAGCAGCCTAATTGCCCCAAGTCATTTCATGTGTTGGCATCTCAAGGTAGGTGTAGTCCATGGAACAGCAGGAGGGCTGCAGTATTCAAAGACTAGCGGGGTTCAAAATCACACACTGTGTCTCCCATTCTCTCGCCTGTTTCGTAACACGTTGTGACGTCTATCTGACAACGAAAAGGGAAAGATCTGTGGATCCGTGCTTGTTTATTTCCCCTCCATTAAACTGAGCTTCGTCGAGTGGCCCACGCAGCCCAAAAGTCTTTAGCTTCTCCAAAACATGCGACTCAGACTCCGGTACAGGTCCAGCTCTCCGCAGAAGAACAGCATTGTTTCTGTCCGGGTGAGTGACCTTCAAGTGAAATTATCAGCTGTTGGCTACACACGAAGCATTAAACAAATGAGCTGTGCTCACACACAAGTTCATAAATACACACACAGCCTTGGATAAACAAACACACACACACACACACAGGCGCTGCCTTAAAGGGTTGCAGGGAAACACACGCCTTTAGTCAGATGACTGTTTCTTGCCCTGCTGTTTTAAGTACTTCATTAACTGGCTACAGCACCTTTAAGGAGCGGTGAGACTTCTGACAGAGTCAGAGAGAGAGAGAGAGAGAGAGAGGGAGAGAGAAAGAGAGAGAGGGAGAGAGAGAGAGAGAACAGAGAGGGAGGGAGAGAGAGAGAGAGATAACAGAGACTTGCAAACATTCACACAACAGAACGAGGCGCCAGAAAGAGGGAAAAAAAAACGACTTTAATTT
>NC_045176.1:2597334-2622334 GCF_900700415.2 Clupea harengus | reverse complement strand
ACTCTTGGTTTGGCACCCAGCAGTCACAGCCCAGACAGAAGCTATCATCAGGGCCAGAACTGTGCCAGATCAGGGCCAGAACCGAGCCAGAGTCGGCTGCTGACTGGGAGTCTACCGTCACTAGAACCTTCACGCACTTCAGTCATTGAAGTCAGAGTCAGAGACATGCTACATGCTAATGTGCTTCATATTTATTGAGCCACTGCTAGTTACAATACATGACTGCACAGGAGACTGGCAACATTCATTTGACAAAAATAAGAAATGATTTCCCTGGACTTTCCATCTTAAGGTTTGTAATCTAGACACGGCAGCAAACAGACGTATAGAAGTATATTGTTTTTGGCACGAAAGAAATGTACCTGGGAAGTGAGAGAGGTTACCTGCATGTCATAACAGTCCAGTGTGATACTCATATGTGTCGTCAGACATTTACATTTACATTTAGTCATTTAGCAGATGCTTTTGTCCAAAGCGACGTACAAGGGAGAGAACAGTCAAGCTAAGAGCAATAAAAAGCATGGTGTAACAATAAATACTACTTTACATGAGAATTAGAAAAACAACGACCTAGAAAAAAGGAAAAAGAAGTGCAGGAGAAGTGCAAGTTAAGCGCTAGTCAGGTGCCAGTTAGGAGGGGAGGTGCTCTCTGAAGAGTTGGGTCTTCAAAAGCTTCTTGAAGGTAGAGAGGGACGCCCCTGCTCTGGTAGTACTAGGCAGTTCGTTCCACCAACGTGGAACTACAAATGAAAATAGTCTGGATTGCCGTGCTTGCACAGACGGAAGTGCCAAACGACGCTCACTAGACGAGTCAGAGTCCAGTGTACTCATATGTGTCGTAAGAGTCCAGTGTACTCATATGTGTCGTAAGAGTCCAGTGTACTCATATGTGTCGTAAGAGTCCAGTGTACTCATATGAGTCGTAAGAGTCCAGTGTACTCATATGAGTCGTAAGAGTCCAGTGTACTCATATGAGTCGTAAGAGTCCAGTGTACTCATATGTGTCGTGACAGTCCGGTGTAATACTCATGTGTCGTAAGAGTCCGGTGTAATACTCATATGTGTCGTAAGAGTCCGGTGTAATACTCATATGTGTCGTAACAGTCCGGTGTAATACTCATATGTGTCGTAAGAGTCCAGTGTACTCATATGTGTCGTAACAGTCCGGTGTAATACTCATATGTGTCGTAAGAGTCCAGTGTACTCATATGTGTCGTGACAGTCCAGTGTACTCATATGTGTCGTGACAGTCCAGTGTACTCATATGTGTCGTAAGAGTCCAGTGTACTCATATGTGTCGTGACAGTCCAGTGTACTCATATGTGTCGTAACAGTCCAGTGTACTCATATGTGTCGTGACAGTCCAGTGTACTCATATGTGTCGTAAGAGTCCAGTGTACTCATATGTGTCGTAACAGTCCAGTGTAATGCTCATATGTGTTGTAACAGTCCAGTGTAATGCTCATACGTCTCGTAAGAGGCTTTGTGGTATGTTGGCCCAGGTTTTTATGATATAGCCTCAAGCTGTTGTTTTGGTCTCCTTCAGGAGCTGAAGAGAAATCTGATCGGCGTGGCCAGAACTGTAGCGAATGAGGCCTTGACGTGTGCTCGGTGCCTGAGTGATATAGACTGCCCTGATAGTCACACCATTAGGAGTGATATAGACTGCCCTGATAGTCACACCATTAGGAGTGATATAGACTGCCCTGATAGTCACACCATTAGGAGTGATATAGACTGCCCTGCCCTGATAGTCACACCATTAGGAGTGATATAGACTGCCCTGAAAGTCACACCATTAGGAGTGATATAGACTGCCCTGATAGTCACACCATTAGGAGTGATATAGACTGCCCTGCCCTGATAGTCACACCATTAGGAGTGATATAGACTGCCCTGATAGTCACACCATTAGGAGTGATATAGACTGCCCTACCCTGATAGTCACACCATTAGGAGTGATATAGACTGCCCTGCCCTGATAGTCACACCATTAGGAGTGATATAGACTGCCCTGATAGTCACACCATTAGGAGTGATATAGACTGCCCTGATAGTCACACCATTAGGAGTGATATAGACTGCCCTGATAGTCACACCATTAGGAGTGATATAGACTGCCCTGATAGTCACACCATTAGGAGTGATATAGACTGCCCTGATAGTCACACCATTAGGAGTGATATAGACTGCCCTACCCTGATAGTCACACCATTAGGAGTGATATAGACTGCCCTGATAGTCACACCATTAGGAGGGGAAATGATCCCGTTTGCATCCTGTTGGCTTCACCTCTGTCTTTCCTCTCACAGTATGCATCTGCCCCAAGCAGATGGGCCCCCCTTATGTGCTGCGGTTCTGCTTAAGGTCTCTTCATGATTAACAGGAAGTCTGTCCCTGCCCCTGTCACCATTGGCTCTGTTAAGCGTCTTGAGACAATTGTATTGGTTTGGCAATTGAATTGAATTGAATTGAATTCTTGGATAACATAAGATGGAGACTTTTGTGGAGACTTAACAGTAAGTTTACATGATGGTATCAATTTCGAATCTAGCTTTATTTGGACAATGCTATTTTTGGGGGCAACTGCTATTATCCTAATATACAGCCGCGGAAAACATTAAGAGACCACTTCAAAATTATCAGTTTCTCTGGTTTTACTACTTATTGGTAAGTGTTTGAGTAAAATTTACATTTTTGTTTTATTCTATAAACTACTGACAACATTTCAACCAAATTTCAAATAAAAATATCGACATTTAGAGCATTTGTTTGCAGAAAAATGACAATTGGCCAAAATAACAAAAAAGATGCAGTGTTTCCAGATGTGATATAATGCATAAGAAAACAAGCTCATATTAATTTTTAAACAACACAATACTAATGTTTTAACTTAGGAAGAGATCAGAAATCAATATTTGGTGGAATAACCTTGATTTAAAATCACAGCTTTCATGTGTCTTGGCATGCTCTCCACCAGTCTTTCACATTGCTGTTGGGTGACTTTATACTACTCCTGGCGCAAAGATTCAAGCAGCTCGGCTTTGTTTGATGGCTTGTGACCATCCATCTTCCTCTTGATCACATTCCAGAGGTTTTGAATAGAGTTCAGGTCTGGAGATTGGGCTGGCCATGACTGGGTCCTGATGTGGTGGTCCTTCATCCACACCTTCACTGGCCTGGCTGTGTGGCAGTTGTCCTGGAAGAAAAACGTTCTTCCTTTTGATCTGACAAAGTTCCCCAACACTGAGGAGTAGTTTTTTCCAGCAGGACAATGCTCCATGCCATACAGGCAGGTCAGTGAAGGTGTGGATGAAGAACCACCAGATCAGGACCCTGTCATGGTCAGCCCAATTCCCAGACCTGAATCCCATTAAAAACCTCTGGAATGTGATCAAGAGGAAGATGGATTATTCGAGATCTGAAAACACTGCATCTTTTTTGCAATTGTCATTTTTCTGCAAATAAATGCTCTAAATGATAATATTTTTATTAAACTTAAACTTGGTAGAAATGTTGTCAGAAGTTTCTAGAATAAAACAAAAATGTTCAATTGACTTTACCAATAAATAGTAAACCCAGAGAAACTGATAATTTTGAAGTAGTCTCTTAAATGGTCTCCGCGGCTGTATATGGCAGTGAATAAATCGAATCATTGGCCGAAAGCATGTCATATCCCGGTGCGATAGGTGGCGCTGTTTTCATTACAACTAGTGGTGATACAGCCATTTCCGCTTGACCTCTTCACAACTACCACCACCAACAACAACAACAACAACAGAGAAAGATGGCAAACGGAGAGCAAGGTGAAGCTACGTCCCTCTACATTTCGTGCATGATGACAATAGGAGTACTGCGAATGCAATCGGCGCAATTGGTTAGATTGATAATGGAGAGAAGACGCCGCCGCCGAAGGATCATGGAGAATTTAATACAGACCAACAATATGTTGTTGCACTTTGCCACTGTACCGCAAAGGTCTCAACGAACAGTCTGGATGAAGAGCAGAAACAGAATCTTCTGGGAGAGAGATGTTTTGACCTTATTTGACGACGAGGACTGGAAAGCGAACTTTCGCATGACTCGCAAATCTTTCAACAAGTTGTGTGGGATTATGGAAGGAGTCATGAAGCCCGAAAAGGTGACTGTTCGTGCACCAATACCGCTCGAAATGAGGGTCGCCATTGTTCTGTACAAGCTAGCCAGTTGTGCGCAATACAGAGTTGTGGGTAACCAGTTCGGCGTCCACAAATCGACGGTGAAGAAGATGGTGTACCAGTTCTGTACAGGAATGGTTACGTCGGCCTTGGGACACTTCATCAAGGTGCCCACGACAGAAGAAGCCATCAGCATAGCCAACAGATTCGAACAGAACTTCAACATCCCACAAATCATCGGGTGCATCGATGGAACCCACATTCCAGTTTTACCTCCAAGTGAAGGCTACAAAGACTTTGTGAATCGCGAAGGATGGCCGTCGTATGTCCTCCAAGGCGTAGTGGACGACATGTATCGGTAAGTTTGGGCCAAAAACATGTAGTTATCTGCACTGTGTAACGTGAATGCTTACTAACTGATATGTTCTCTTTAAGCTTCTGGAGCATCAGCTGTAAGATGCCTGGGTGTTCTCTTGACGCTAACGTGCTGAGGCAATCGACGTTGTTCAGCCAGGCACACTTGTTACCAAAAGTAAGTCCAACTGTACTCTCAAGACATATTAATGTATGGATAAAATCAATACGATCAATACGTGAGTTAAGCTACTGAAAGTTATTCATGCAGGAACTAGTGAAGCTACCACCAAGCTATTGAGATTTTTAGTATGTTACAAGCCTAAAGTAGTATGATGTTTTATAGAGGACGGGCACCCCCACATAGGCATACATGTGTGAATAGCTGAATGTTGGCGATTCAGTCTAGAGTTTCGCCCTTTGTGTGAATATGCTGGGCCAATTAGTAAACAATGGGGATGGGCCATTTAGTAAACAAGTCCAACACTGGTAACCATTTTGTTTCTCCTCCCAGGAACCAAGAGAAATCAATGGCATCTCAATCAGCCACTTCCTGTTGGGAGATCCAGCGTATCCTCTCATGGACTGGCTCATGAAAGGCTACACCCATTCCCCAGACATCACCCCAGAGCAGGAGTCCTTCAATGCCTACCTAAGCTCTGCAAGGACCACGGGAGAGATTGCGTTTGGGAGACTGAAGTCACGCTGGAGAGTTTTGATGAAGCGCAGTGACTTCCATTATTCATTCACCCCTAAAGTGATCGCTACCTGTTGTGCGTTGCACAATTTCTGTGAGAATGAGAAGGAAGCTGTGAATCCCAACTGGTCAGTGGACGCGGATACACTTGCATCGGACCTGCCACAGCCAGGTGTCCGTGCCAACAGTCACGCAGACGATACAAATGGACAGACGATCAGAGACGCCCTCACAGAGTACATGAGCGAAAACTTCCCCCTGCGCCGACCAGACCTTTAGACGTCTTGGTATTCATTCAATAATTGCCAGTTTTTTATAGTTTGTAAATACAATTCTTGTACAGTTCATGTGTGTTTGTTTCTTTATTTGTGGAATGACTCACAGAAGTTTTAGTTAAGTGTTTTATTTATAAGAAACATTAAGAAAAGTAAGACAAAGTATAAAAGCACACAAGAAAAGAAAAACAAGGTTTTGGAGTCGTCTAGTCCTGTCCTGACTTGAATCCGATTGAGATGCTGTGGCATGACCTTAAACAGGCAGTTCATGCTTGAAAAAACCTCCAATGTGGCTGAATTAAAACAATTCTGCAAAAAAGAGTGGGCCAAACTTCCTCCAGAGTGATGTTAAAGACTCATTGCCAGTGTGAGAAGGTGAAATTCCTTCCTTCACACACATAACACACTACAGAACAGTATTCTTCTCAAGCAGGAAATACATAACACTTTCAATACAGTTAACAACATTATTGCACAGCAACATTCCACTCCCAGCATGCCCTGTACAAACCAGGAAGTAATCAACAACTGAACTCTGTTACTATATACATATATAAATAAACGTGTGTGTGTGTGTGATGGTAGCCAGTGGTGCAGTACAGTGCTGTGCAGTGAGTAAACCTCACTCCCCGACACATTAAGAGACTAGCGCCAGACGCTAGTTCCCGAGGGTTTTAGCCTCATCACGAGCACGACCAGAGTGAGAGCGGAGACACTTTGGTGTGTGTGTGTGTGTGTGTCTGGACACGACACCAACATAATATCAAGTCCACTGCTTAGATCATTGTATGTAATTTCCTAACGCAAGCCTAAGTTTAAAGTGTCCATCTGTCCAATAACCATTTACCCATCTTCACTCAACCCCTCCCAAAACAGTAAAGAGGAAGCGGTTGCCATGGAAACAGAGCTGCTAACAGACTACCGCTTCGGGCTGCAGCAGCTGACGGAGATCTGGGGACACGCCTGCGCTATTGCTGTTGCGAAGGTTTGATTACACCCCCACGCACTTCTAGAAGTTTCTCTGGGTTTGATTACACCCCCACGCACTTCTAGAAGTTTCTCTGGGTTTGATTACACCCCCACGCACTTCTAGAAGTTTCCCTCCCATCTCTCATCTCAGAGCTGGGTCTCACACAGAGCATTAGTACTAGCTGCAGCGCTGGTTACATTTAAAAATAGAACTATGCTCTTTGCATAATGACAGTCACACACCAGCAAGATTCATTTCTTTCACATTTATAAATATGAAGAAATATGAACATCCATATAACCTAATAGAGTTTAGGCCACTTTGTGTGTGTGTGTGTGTGTGTGTGTGTGTGTGTGTGTGAATGTGTGAATGTGTGTGTGTGTTAGCATCGCAGGGAGGTTAATATAGTGCATACAGAGTTCATAACAGAAGCCAATCTCATCGCGGTACAGTATGATTGCACTGGCTGACCCCCTGACCCCTCTGGTGTTGCCCCACCCCTGACCCCTGACCCCTCTGGTGTTGCCTGACCCCTGACCCCTCTGGTGTTGCCCCACCCCTGACCCCTCTGGTGTTGCCTGACCCCTGACCCCTCTGGTGTTACCTGACCCCTGACCCCTGACCCCTCTGGTGTTGCCCCACCCCTAGGCCTTCCCCCTGGGCTCTCTGGGTAAGAGGCAGCCCACGGTGCTGGTGGTCTGCGGCCCGGAGCAGAATGGCTGTGTGGGATTGTCCTGTGCCAGATACCTGCGCCTGTTTGTGAGTACAGAGTGTGAGTGTGAGTGTGTGTGTGAGAGTCTGTGACATTTATGTGTGTATTTTTGTGTGTGTGGCATGTGTTTGTGTGTATTTGTGTGTGTGCATATGTGTGTGTGTGTGTGTGTGTGTGTGATTGAGTGTGCATATGTTTGTGAGTGCAGACTCTGCCTCCACCCATATACTCTCAGTGTGCATGATGCTTGTGAGCGTGTGTGTGTGTGTGTGTGTGTGTGTGGATGAGTGTGTGGAGTTTGATTGACATCTGACCCCTGTCTTCCTTCTGTCCCGTCATGCCCGGCTGCAGGACTACCTTCCGACGGTGTTCTACCCGAAGCGTTCCCAGCAGGCCGTGCAGCAGGCCTTCACAGTGCAGTGTGAGAAGATGGACATCCCCTTCCTGTCCTACCTGCCCGCTGAGGTGAGTGGGTCGGCCCCGGGCCTGGTGCTGGTCCCAGTCAGAGGAGGGTCAGGTCTGGTCCAACTGGCCAGATCACTGTGCTGGTTTGAAGGTTAGCTGAAGGAAATGAGCTGGTGAAACCAATAATGGGACAGTTTAAGGGCCAATAATTTTCCGCGATAACGGAATTTACCCTTTGAAACGAGGGAAACATAATTTTGTGCATAAAAATTCGCCCAAATTCCCCTGTAGTTTGGCCTACAAGGCTGTATTTCTTTCAAATAAACACAACAACGATCGCAACGATGAACAAACATTAATTAAAGAAAGAACAAAACCACTGAGACAATGTCATGTCTGCGCTGAACTCCGCTCCGGCCACGCCCCCCTGTCCAGTGGTTCACACCGCTACAGCCGGTCACTCGCTCGTCTTCCCAATCGCATTAAAACAATTATTTTTCAGTTTTTAGCTTTGAGAAGAGCCTCCTGGCGTACACGTTGTATTCTAAAGCAATCTCCACGATTTCATGTTTCTTTGAAACAATCAGGACGAATGCTTATTTAAAGATGCAGGTCTTCGCATCTGGCTAAAGGCTGTTGATGGTTTTTAGCTCAATAGCCAATCAAATAACACCCTCCCTTCCGTACTCCTGAAGTGGCGTGTTGATTGGCTATAAACTACCCTCTGTGCCCCTCAGGTGCAGCTGATTAACGACGCCTATAAACTGGTGGTGGATGCAGTTATGGGGGTGCAGGTGGAGCTGGACAGTCTAGGGGAACCCTTCACCAGTATCCTAGCAACGCTCAGAAACATCAGCACCCCCATAGTGAGCCTGGACATACCGTCAGGTAACACACACACACCTTCATCAGCATCCATACCGTCAGATAACACACAGACCTTCATCAGCATCCATACCGTCAGATAACACACAGACCTTCATCAGCATCCATACCGTCAGATAACACACACACACACCTTTATCAGCATCCATACCGTCGGGTAACACACACACACACCTTCATCAGCATCTATACATTCAGGTAATACACACACACACACACATCAGCATCCATACCGTCAGACAACACACACACCTTCATCAGCATCCATACCGTCAGGTAACACACACACACACACCCCCCTTCATCAGCAGCCATACATTCAGGTAATACACACACACACACATCAGCATCCATACCGTCAGACAACACACACACACCCACACATTCATCAGCATCCATACCGTCAGGTAACACACACACACACACACACCTTCATCAGCATCCTGGCAGTCAGAAACATCTTCACTGTATGCACGCATGTTGACCAGTGCTGGTCATGTTAAGTATGTTCTAGGCCATACTGGACACCTTACCGGTCAGGTTGAATGTGTGTGTGTGTGTGTGTGTCTCCCCCAGGCTGGCAGGGCTGCAGTTCAGACACGGACCGGATCAACCCAGCTGTGCTCATCTCCCTCATGGCACCAAAGACATGCAGCCTCAGTTTCCAGGGGACCCATTTCCTTGCGGGACGCTTTCTACCTTACGACCTCCAGAAGAAATACGAGCTCTGCTTACCCGCATTCCCAGGCACCGACTGCATCGTCCAGCTCTTAGACGCTCACACTTAAGTGTGCCGTTACGACGTCAAGTTTCGCAAACATACCGACATACAGAAGTCACCAAGGCATTTTAGTCATTTTAGTGGATTTTATTTGAGTCAGATTTTTAATGAACAGTGAAATGTGGTTAAATGTCTGTGGTAGAGTTCTTAATGTGAACAAACAAATGCCACTTGAGAAATGTCAATTCTGTAATCTGTAGATTCCTGTTTTCTCCTCATCATCATTGAGATTAAAACATGCTGATCCCACAGACCGTGATGATCGAGCCGTCTTCTTGTACTGTATTTCCAGTGTAATGCGTAAAGGCTTACATAAGTAGCACATTACAGTGAGTCTCTCGCTGCCTCGTGGCTCCTCCTGCAGCCCCGACGAGACCGTTCTAGAACGCCCAACCTCCTGCAGTTGGGCTTGCTGTGCATTCTCGAGTCGCCATAGAGACGTGTGCTGTTGTGAGAGTTCCAATGACGGCATCTCTCCTCTGAGCCACAATCCCTGACCTCTGAACGCTGTTTCCGACGGCAGCTCTGAAACGTGATCTCCCAGCAGCTCCCACCACGCTTGGTCTGCACGCCCTTCCCCCGTCCTCCAACAGCAGGGCAGCCAAACCATCTGCTGTTCTGTCCACACAACCTGTAGAGCACAAACCAGACAGACCGATTATACTCACACACACACACGACAGCACACGATTGTTCTCTCCTTTGTACGTCGCTTTGGATAGAAGCGTCTGCTAAATGACAATGTAATTGTAAGGATGTGAAGCTCGCTGTCCTAGGTCCTGAAACAAGATCAGTCTATGCAGCCCACACTGTGAGAGACTGAGTAAAGCACCAAGCGAGTTAGAGTGTCAGGGGTTAAAACTGCCATCTTACACACACTACCGCAACAAATTCCGTAGATGGTTGTATTTGTACATAAAAGTAGTTCGACCTTTTTTTGCTTCGATTTTTTTAAACGTTACAGAGAGACATATTGCAATGTAAAAAAAAACTGTTATTGTAACTGAAAAATACATCTGAGGGTATTTGCGAGGTGTGTGAGCCAGCTATCTAATGTTAGCATGCTACTACGCAAAAGGGGAAAACAGGGATGGATTGGACCAATCACAGCCCTGCGGTCTCTGTGCGGTCTCCATCATTTCGACGGATAATTACAAAATTTGGGAGGTGCAACGACGGAGAGGACTGTGTGTGTGTGTGTGTGTGTGTGTGTGTGTGTGTGTGTGCTGATACGGACATTAATCAGGCTCAAACCCTCAGTGGGCTTTCCACCGCATCCCAGAGGCTGGCTGCACTGACCGGCCACCATGAGGAAGTGGTGTGTTTAAATTTTGGGCTAAAAGATGAGTATAAAGGCCAAAGATGCTTCAAATCTGTACCCGTCCTTATCTTTCCTCCAACTACAACTTAACTCGCACTTACAGTAGTAACATTCTTGCACTTTTTTTATTTCAAATGTAATGTAGTATTTAGTGTTACGGGCTGTGTTAGTGGTTAGGGCTGTGTGTCAAACCGGGTACTTGCGCACTTCAAACACTGACTTTCAGGGCGTAGGGGGTTCACACTGACAGAACCAGCAGAATTCAGGGCACTGAAAGTACCCGGATGGCGCACCGCAAACGGTCAAAAAAAATGGAGTGTGAAACGATAGACACTACTGGCCCTAAACGGGCGACATCTTGGCTACGTAGCGGAAGAGGAGTAGCCCTTTCGGCAGCTTTTCAGTTTGGAAAGTTGGCTGACTGACGCCTCGCAAATCACCTCAACCATTATTGCCGTTACAATAACTATGTTATTGGATAGTACCGTGTCCATTTCTCGGTAACGTTTGAAAAATCTAAGCGTGAAGACGCCCCCAATTTTTTTTTTACATTTACATACAAAACACGGCAGTCAGCGGAGTTTGGTCCGCCATCTTTGTTTAAAATTCAGTTGGCCGGAGGGAGCTGGCGCACAGATTTATGGGTAAAAGGCTGGTATATTTGCGTCCGTCAGTATTCCATTTGAGACAACACTTATCAGCGACAGAACGCACTACAGATGTAAGCGCTTAGTGTGCACTGCGCACTTTGTTGCAGTATACTTCGTGAGTTCTCGTTTTGAGACATAGCCTAGGTCTCTATTCCTCGTAGCTTGATTGTACAAGCGAGAGAACATCGCATTGGATTAAAGCGTCTGCTAAATGACTAAATGTAAAATTGACCTTCTGGTTTTGAAATAAACATACACATCGAGGCAGACCTCCCCATTGCCTCCTGTCTGTACTGTTAAATGGGCATAATCTGACCATGGTGGAGGAGACTCACCTGTTGGCCCAGGTTAGGCTGTTGGGTATCCAGTCAACTTAGCGTCAGGCTTCCACGTCACCTCCGCAGGGGACCGGGGGGATGGTGCTGTCAGCCTGCTGGGAATAAAGACTTAACTCACTTCTGTGCAGCTACACGCATGTGCATGGAATGAAATCAGAGGCATCTTAAAAAAAGGGGCATGCTTACAGCAAACTGGTCACATGTACATTTTATGAAATGAAAGATTTCAGGTTGCTTCTTTTTGTTCTATTTTGGCTGGGTCTGGACTTTGGTCAAGAATGAACAAACAAGTCATTGGTAAAGGGGTGTGCTCAATCAGCCAATGGGGCTGGGCGCAGAGTAGTGATGGTACTGGCGGGGTCAAAATGGGGCGAATCTGCCATCAGCACACATGGGAGTGAGAGAGAGCCTAATCATAATGATCTCTGCACTGGGTACTTGGTCTGTGTACAAGCTGCACCGCAACATTAAATCCATCAGCTGTAGCAAAGGGAGGTTACAGGATCATGCAATTAACCCTTTCATGGGTTCCTGAGACAAGAACAATTACACAGATAAAAGATAGGGAAGTGTGGCAAGAGCTTAAGGGGGGGGTTTCTGAGAGGGAGGAAAATTGTAACAAGTCTGCTGACTTTTGTGTTTTAGCATAGGGTCAATCAAAGTGATGCATCGGAGGCCAAAGCCAAAATCAAACCCAGTCTAGAAGGGGCCCTTGGCCTGAGGACAGGACAGAAAGGCAACAGGAAAGTAGTTTTTTTTTTGTTGTTGTTGTTGTTTTACCTCGCACCATGAACCTTAAGGCAGCGTTCTTTTTTCTCAAAGAGGAGCAGCAGCAGCAGCAGCGACAGCAGGTCTTGCTCACGGGAAAGGTGTCAGTCGCACCCAGTCCAGGCTTCACACAACAGCTCTCCCAACAGCAGCAGGCTGTCTCTGTGTGTGTGTGTCTGTGTGTGTACAAGAGAGAGTGTGTGTGTGTGTCCCGCCACCATAACCCCATCTTTCCTTCTCAGTTTAGTCATGGACAAATCCCAGCGGACTCAACCGGGCCCCCCTCCTATACTCCTCCTGCGGTGTCAGGCTACACATATTATACACCGGGAATGTGAATCTGCGCCGAGTATCTTTGTCTGCACTACGCTCCTCTCCTTAGTCATCCGAACACTCCCGCCCCCTCTTCAAGTCTGAACCAGAACCCTCCTTCACTTTGGACCCATCTGTGACACCCAACGGAAGAATGGACCGACTTCCATTTCACACCAAACAGAACCGTGTGTACACAGTCTAAGCGCAATGCCTTGGGTGTAAAAGAACCGGCCTTGCCAAAAACAGAACAGAAAACAGCTTAGGAGTCTCAAAATGAAAATAGTCTTGCTTACAAGTGTTTTTTTCTTTCTTTTTAAAGTTTGACAACAATGAAAGATTTAAAGAACCATCACAAAATTGCAAATGAACAGTTTGAAGCTTTAGTTTGTGGACCAAGGACCATCGGTGCAATGCAGAGTTTACCAGACAGCTGCTTCTCCCCATCCCCACCCCTCAGAAGGGCAACTGGCATGAGATCACTTGAGCCCTCCCACATACCAATCAGCCATCAGTGAGACCACTTCAGCCCTACCACATACCAATCAGCCATCAGGCCCACATGCAGCTTCCACACAAACAACCTACAGTTGCACCTGGGGAAAAAAAAAATCATGTCCTTTCACTCGGGCAGTTGCTAGATTCAACCAATACCCAACTGCTACCACCACCAACAACACCACCACCCCCTTCCCTTAAAAGAAAAGGCCATGCATTTAAACACCCACACGTCAAAGTTCAACATCATATTTTAGTTGTCGCCTTTTTAATACACCATTTGCTTCAACAACGCAGCTTCACCTGGTCAGGACTAGATCTGTCAATCAAGCCCATTCTGTTCTAAATCACAGCAATATCCCCCTTTGAATAGAGACCAACCTTCACCCTTTTGGTTTTCTTGCGCAGACTAAACCAACTCACCCTGTACTCGACCATCAATGTTGTCCTTTGAGGTAAGACTACGCCTCATCTGATGTCTATGTAAAGGCCCTAACACTACAAACTCTATCGGGTCACCTGCGGAGCCGACCCTGATCACCGCATAGCTCTTCTGGTCGGAAACCCCACCTTTACATATCCGCTTGATACCCGTAGAGACGACCCTGATCACCCCGTAGCTCTTCTGGTCGGAAACCCCACCTTTACATATCCGCTTGATACCCGTAGAGACGACCCTGATCACCCCATAGCTCTTCTGGCCGGAACCCCACCTTTACATATCCGCTTGATACCCGTAGAGACGACCCTGATCACCCCGTAGCTCACGATACGTAGCTTGATACCCGTAGAGACGCTTTTTTTCCTTTCCCCCATGAGGCACAAAAGATTTTCAGCACAGCATTTTCAACAAATCCATCGTTTAATGGGCTCCATGAAGCCAAAAATGAAAACACACAAAAACAAAAAACAACCAAATAAAAGAAAACTGAGAGGAATATCAAATGGGAGGTGACAGAGAACACAGAGCACAAAAACTCCCCTATGCTGACAACATCTGGAGATGAACAGGTTATCCATTTCCCCGACAGTGATCAATCAAGTTATTTTCGGTTAATTCTTTCATTTTTTTTCTTTTTTTTTTTGTTCTTTCTTTTCCTGTAAGAGTTTTCAGTCCATAGTTACAGTAAATGAAAAGAGAAAACTGTAGGCTCGGAGCAGGGGTCTCTCTGACACCTCGCGACTGACTGGAGTGGATTTATGAGCCGTGGCGGGCTGGGCCGGACCTGGGCCGAAGTAGGGCGCTTCACCAGTCTGAAAGGAAGCCATGCTTTTGGAAAGTGGTCATGGGCAACCCCTCCCCCAACCCCCACGTCACACCAATGCTCGTTTAGGTTTGTTTTGGCAAGCGTGTCATGAGTATGGCATGGACCCGGATAACCAAATGTGGCATATGCCAAAATTAAACAGTGACAATTTAATTTGGTCTTTAGGATGCTTGTCGGAGACAAGCTTTCACCGTTCATTAAAATCACTCTGTGGGGGGGGGGGGACTATAAAAATGCAGATATTCCTATTCGAGAATCCCTCAAAAAAGAGGCAAAGTGACTATGTCTTTACTTTAGTCTTAAGATGGACGTAGAAAGTAGCCTTTACAATACATATAAAAAAGTTAAGTCATCTTAAGGACATGGGACATAATGTTCATAGATATCTCAGAGACCAAGAGAGCTAGACGGAGCAAAACCTTTCTGAATTAGCAAATAAAATAAAAATGTTGATTCGTTTTTTTTTGGTTCTTAAACGAGGCTGCCTGATTCCACTGGATAAAGACCAAGATTTGGTCGCAAATGAACTGGTGATGCCGACAACGAGGCAGATTTGCTTTTGACTTCTGACTTACGGCCAGAAACTTAACATCCCCCCTTAATTTTTTTTGTGTTTCCCCCACAAAACAAAGATGCACGCAAGTAAATTCAACATAGAAAAGCGATTAGCAAATCGCCAAGAAAACAAGAAAGAGAGAACTTGACCAATTGGTTTCTTGCGGAGGGCATCTTTGTGAGGTGTTGATCTCGGGGTAAAGAGGGAGCAGGCTGATATTTAGTCGACAACAGCTGAGGACGAGAGTCAAGCAAACAAACAGAGATGAGGACACTGTGAAGGGTCAAGGGTGAAAGGTCAAAGGTCAAACAAACAAAACTCTTTTCTGTCTCTACGCTCTGACAGCAACCATGGGTGCGGCCATTTTAGGAGGGAGAAAGAAAAGAACTAAAAACAAACGTGAGCTTTAGCTTAGGGGGGGGGGGGACTTTTGGCAGGAAGGACACGGAGGATGTTTCCAGTGGACATTCATTCTAGATGGAAGCAGACTCTGCACTGGACCGGAGCCAGCCATAGGCTAATCCCTTAGATTAGATCCTTTACGGATTACCTCCTTTACAGAGTGTGCTGCCATCTGTGGCGGGTTAGACTGGGCAATGATTGGACGCTAGTGGCCTGGTCATACACAACCATTTCTGCAGGAGTCATATCTCCACCTGCATTCTGAATTCTTAATAATGAAAAAAGTTAATAATTTTAAAAGAAGGAATGTGAGCCAAATGAATCTGGGCTAGTGGCCCTAGGGTCAGTAACAAGGATAAGAGCTGAGAGCTATGCTGCACCCAGATAGCCAGCCGGCCGGCCTGCTCTGGAGTCAGGAAAGGAGAATGCAAGAAAGCATGGTCCCACATGTGTGTGTACAGGGGGCAGCACACAACCGTGCCCTCAGGGAGTCAGTGATCAGAGCAGAAGCAGACCCTATGCTGTCTGGCGGCTGGAAGATGCATGCACAATCCCATTTACGCTGAGGTTGGGGCGGGCGGAACAAGAAAAGAGGTGGAGTTCTTGTAGCATCAATAGCGTTATGGTACTGGTTGGTTTTTCTTTCTCTTTTTTTTTTTGGGTGTGTGTGTGGGTTTTGGGGAGGGCGCAGCTCAAACAGATTGGGGAGATGGTTAAAGAGTTGAAGACAACTATGCAGAAACAGCCTTAATTCCCACTGGTATGGCCCCCAACAGAGGGCACCAAAGGGCAGTAACAAAACAGACAACTAAAACGTATCTACTGGGTCCCATAGGTCTCTGTGGATCACTACCCATAAGGCCTTTGGGCCAGCGTTGCGGGGGTCCGTGGCTACAGGGTGACATGCTAGCGCCAGGCCTCTGGCAGGACGGCCTAGTTATACATACCGTAGCGATCATAGCTGTCTCGGTACGAACCCCCAGACCGGTCACCATAGCCGCCAGACTGGTCTCTGAAAACGAACAAAAAAAAACATCCATGTTCAGGAAAAGAATTCTGCAAACACCAACAAACATTTGACAGCCTATCAAAATAAAGTCTTGTCTGAATTAACAACAAGAGAATTGATCTACATTTCATATCAAAGGGTTTCATATTCTGTGCAGTTGTGGCCTGTGTGTTGTAACTGCTCTACATTTCATAAGATATAGGGCTGGGGTGTGGACTCCGTTCAGCACTGAACAGCTCCATGAGGGAGAATGATGAGATTACCTCTAGACTGCTGTGTGCCATGTGCGCAATCACACAGGCTCACTGGTTTTGATTGGGTGTGAGGCGAGGCAAGACAACAAGTACGCGTCCCATCTGAGTGTGGCTGTGTAAGGCAGTGATAAAGGCCCACATGTCGACCACGGGTGTGTGTGTGTACATAAGGTAGTCTCACCTGTCCCGGCTGTAGCCTCCTCCGCCGCCGCCACCACCTGAGGAGTAGCCTCCACCCCCGCTGCGGCTAGAGTAGCCTCCACCGCCACCTCTGCTGTAGCTACGGTCACCACCACCTCTGCTGTAACCACGGTCGCCGCCACCGCCATATCCACGGTCGCCGCCGCCTCCGTATCCTCCGCCACCTAGTGTTGAGATGAGAAGTCAGCAAAGAAAGGCCACGCTCCCGACAACTGACGAGTAAGGTGTTCAGGCAATGCAGCTACTTTGAACCTCTAGACCCTCATTGTCACGTGACCGCACACAGAGTGAAGAGATTTCCACACTACAGGAGACCGAGAGGACACTGGGCCTTCCAACTCTGCTACAGGTCAAAAAAGAAACCGTTCTTGACAAGCAACAGACACACACAATGCATTACCTCTAGCGTTCTATAGGGTGGAAAAGGTTTCAGGGGTAGTCTGACAATGAAGGTGAAGGAGTCTATATTAGGACAACTGTACACAGCAAAACTACAAAGCATGCAGGTGTGGTGTTAGAGACTGGAAGGAGACCAAGGCGGGGCGTGACATCTGACAAACGGGACAAACCACCTTCCCCAGATGGCAGCTGATTCTGGTGGATGTATGGCAGATCCGGGTCGGGTCCAGGGGCCCGGTGGTCCAGAGTCAGCTACCATGTGGGATTCATCATCAGCCAGCCCTTACCTCGCGGCCCACCTCTTCCTCGGCCGCCACGGAAGAACCCACCGCCGCCTCCGCCACCGCGGTATCCGCCTCCGCCGCCACCTGATCGTCCGCCGCCGGGCTTCCCGGCCTCGTCAACGCGGATCGTTCTGCCGTCCACAGACTGGAGGAGAGAACAGAGAACGTTTAGTTGTGCATTTTTGGCCGTTTACAGAGCACGTGCTGTATAATATTCTGAATCTGTCCTTTCCTGCTTACAGTGCATGTATTCATTATAGTGTATAAACTGTATTCATAGTTGTTGAAATAGAACAATACATTTAGACCAATTCTCTACCAATACAACTTTAAAATATATTTAAAAGACACTTAAAAAGCACTTTAATATCCTTTTGTCATGGTTAACTTAGAATAACAAAATGCAAATCCTTGTTTAAAACTCTAAATTTGTATTAAATATTATTTAAATTAATATATTTATGTTCTTTGTTTAACTGGCAGTACCTTTCCATTCATTCCCTCCAATGCGTCTTTTGCATCATCCGGGTTCTCGAATGTGACGAAACCAAAACCACGCGATTTCTGGGTTTCTCGGTTTCGGGCAACATGAACTGCAGGAAGAAGGGGGAGGGGCGTTAGCGCATCGCCTTGGTTCACTGAGGTCTCCATATCCAAAATAGCCCATCACATACAGCCATAATAACAAATATACAAAACAAACTTACCGTTTGAGATAACCCCATACTTAGAGAAAGCTTCTTCAAGGGACTGCTCCGTTGTGTCGAAGCTGAGTCCACCGACAAACAGCTTTCCCTCGTCAGACATGTCGCTGGTTTAAACTTCATTAAAAAAAAACATAAGACATTTAATTTTTTTTATGAAATTCAGTAAGACAATGGATGTGCACCACACTGCCATTTGTGTGGAGGGCATTTTCCAAATTGCTAACGGCGTCGACTAACAGAGGCTATTGCTATCAAGCGCTAGCAAAAAGTAGGCCGACAATGCGGTCGCCGCATTGTTTGACCTACTTACAATGGCTCTTCGAAATGTAACGTTCAAGATTCAAAACTTGAAAAATTAGACGGATGCACAGAATAGATGTTTACAAGGATTTTTTTTTTTAATCACACTGCATATATAATTCAATATACAATACAAGTTGTGAATCGCCTCGTTTAAAGACCGCGTCGATTTATTTAGAGCATCGCATCATCTGCAGTTGCTGCGCCATTTTAGGTAACGCGCTTGAATTGTGCTAAGCCACAATAGCTAGCAAACTAGCTGGGTGGTTAGCCAGATTTTTCACACGACGGAAACGATGCTGTACTCTTTCATCACAATATATGTTTTGCAATCAAATTCGTTAAAACATACAAGCAAGTGTATTCACGATAATGCGGATGGATTAAAAAATCTGGGAAGTAAGCTTACCTCGTCTGTTGTTGAACAGGGATGTTTTGCGTGATGTCCGCCTGAATCCGGGGCTCGTCGAGAAGTGACTGACGTCGCGTGTTCAGGCAGCCAAGGCGGTTTTTAAGAAGGGGGGAGGGACCTGCGAAAATGCAAATCCTCTTGCGAAGTGCAGAATAGTGACCATCGTGGGGGAGGGTTGAAAGCCTAACGAGCCTTCGCATTTGCATAGAGTAAAGTTCACTTAAAAATACGTATTTTAATCAGGTTAAAATATTAAGTAAAGTCTAAAGCAAAGACCACACAAATCAGTCCTTATTCAAAATGGCGATGAAAACTGTAAAAACTCCGTGGGTTAATGATCCCATTGTGTGTCATCTGCGTTTTTGTTCTTTGAACTCCGGCAATCTTGGTTTATGAGGGATACAGTTGGCAAATCAGTGCTGTCGAAGACATAGCCCTAAACCCGGCATTAAACCGGTGCTTAGGCATATTTAGGTACATTTTTACGTATTATTATTATTTGTAGTGATTTACACTAAAATTATATATCCAGCCTATGGTCCGTATAAGTTTAAACAACGTTTGCCATGTGTGATAATTGGTGTTGTACCTACTGTGCTTGTCTGAACCACAGAGCTCGGCGGCACTTGCTGGGTGTCGTGAATAAGCGCACCCCAGGTAGAGAAACCCCCACAAAGAATGGATATCTTCTATCTCAGTTCTGCTGCAAATAAGCTGGCAGCCCCCACCAGCATGCATGACAACAGATGTGGCAATTTCACCAATGGCCCTCAGTGGCGAGACAATGGGATTGAGTGGAATCTCTTCTCAAAGGCGGAGAAAAAGGGACATAGAATTAGAATCAGAACCTTTTATTCGCCAAGAACTGGGAGAACAAGAAATGTCACTTAGTCTTTTGTCTGTCAGATTATTAGTATCACCCAAACATTAGTATGACCCAGTATTTAGCCTACAACAATATTACAATTCATCTTGTGAAATATCCTAATAAACTTTATGATATTATAGTAATTACTTTTATTGACAAGACAAATGGTGTTCTTTTATTTGCCTGGTGCTGGATTTACAGTTTAGAAATTCTAGGACTAGAAGGCTAGAAATGTTTTGGTCTGCCATTTAGCCATTGTGTGGGGGATGCTTATGGTTTTTCCTCAACTATGGAAAATGTGGATCTCTTTTATCAGAGGCTATGTGGATAAAGTCCTGTAGAACTGACCAGAAATGAAAGAGGCAAAGAGAGTTTGTATTCTACCTTCTCATTCCCTGGATCCCTCATATTTCCAATTGTTGGTGACTGCTGGAAAGCTACATTTCAGGTCCCCCTTTCAGGCCAGTTTTCAGAAGCTTTGAAGGACACTAAAATAATTAAGATTAACAAGAAATTTCACTTACATGGGCAAATATCGTCTTTTGTCTCTCAGATTATTAGTATCACCCAAACAAGTATTTACATTAAATATTACAACTTTGTGACATTACATTCCTGCCTGAAATCATCTAATGAAATATCGGAAGTGACTTTTATTGACAAGACATATTGTTTCAAGTCTCTCTTATTTGTCTGGTTTAGAAATTCTAGGACTAGAGGCAAAATGTTTTGATCTGCCATTTAGCCATGGCTTTGGGAGATGAGAAGGTGTTTTTCCTCAACTATCCTCTTTTATCTGAGGGAAAGAAGCACTGAGAGTTTGTATTCTACCTCATTCCCTGGATCCCTCATATTTCCAATTGTTGGTGACTGCTGGAAAGCTACATTTCAGTTCCCCTTGTCTGGCTGGGATAATAATATTAGTTCTGAAGGGTGATAGGGCACACAAGACAAAACAAAAGGAGAGGCCTGCTCTATGGTGCCTGCAGTTTCAGCAATGTGACCAGCAGGGGGCAGCCTTATCCAGTGATCCAATACATTTTGGTCAATTTCAGGGAATTGTCTGTTTGCTCTCAAAATACTCCTGTGTGTGCACACAGTCCTGGCTCTGTGAATGGTAAACGAACATAGCATCTCGGACCGAGCCGTACACAGATTTAACACACAACGCGTTGCTTCAGGGGCATGAAAGGGAGAGGTGACATTTGATTGGCTGTTGAGCTCAAATATCAATAACATTTTGCTAGAATCGCTGACTCAAGTATGATCGTGGGCTCTTGGCATTGCTGAAAAATTGGCAACATCACTTTATGTATTTTAGGTCTCTAACTGCACCTTTAACAGATAACACATACCGGGGTCATTCAGACGTTCTGAGCTTGTTGACAGAGTGACTATGATTCACTTGTTCAGAGAGGGTGGGCACAGTTTGTGCATGTGTAGGAGAAAAGGCCTTTCGGGAACACAGGGGAAAGCTCTCATGGGTTGTTTTCTCTGTGGACATAGATGCAAGAGAGCACTGGTTCATGTATTGGTTTCAGCACATCAGCACTGTTAAGGCAGTTGGTGCTTGCTGCCTAAAGAACATTTTGAAAAACATCATGGCATCAGTCAGCGTAACCATTGCAATGACGGATGTATTTCTCCATAGACATATAGGTATGTATGTCTATGTATTTCTCTGTGTCATTAGCGTAGCCGCGGATGTGCCCGGATGTGCCTGCGCCATCTAAATAAGATGACACACTCGGACACGGGCGTCGCGAGAGGCCAAGCTGACAGGGTGCCCTGAGGACAGCTGATTACGTAGTCCATAGCAACGGCAACAAAATCCTAGGATGTCCAGAAACCTCCTACGAAGTCGCCATATACCATTAGTTCGCAAGGAGCGTTGTAATACAATGGAAATATGAAAATGAAAATAAAATTGAATTGAATTAAATTAATAGATTGTAGGAGAAACTATCATTATACAGCGGATTCGCATTTTTGTCTTTTCCGTTTTTAAAAAGAAATGAGAGAATGAATTGAGTTCTGGGAAATCATCAAACTAATGCCAGTGATAATTTAAAAACTGCTGGAAAGACCCCGCGTTCGATTCTGTTCAACAAAATGCAGGTGTATGTCGTATCCGTATGGACTTCAGACCCATTATAGCTCTGCAATGCTAACAGTTGCAATCCCTTTGCTAACAGCGAAAAATAATGGCCTACAAAGCGAGTCACTTAGCTAATTTAATACCCATTTCACAAAGTGAAACCGATCGGGGACCACACGTGATCTCACAAAAGCCAAGCAGTTAACTTAAAGGAGCACTAAAGTATTTTTTCTAACTTGGGCCCTATTTTCCCATCTTTTGGTGTCCAAAGTTTTACTAAGGACAAAAATGATCAAATCTGTCCAGTATTGAGTTAGAATGCCATAACCAGCAACTGAGAAACTAAACCTCTTGTTTTCACCACTGATTATAGGCTCATAATGTTTTTATAAGTGTCTGACAACATGGGAAGGATCCCTACCGAGATAGACCTGTGTCTGTTAACCTCAATAACCGTAAAGAAACTGTAGAAAATGCTTCTACAGTCATTAGGTCTTCCAGACCGGACCGGAAGAAGAGACAGGTAAACTTATGACTGTAGAAACAATAATTTTCAACAGTTTCTTTACAGTTATTGATGTAAACAGACACAGTTTCTGTACACAAAAACCTTTTTGTATTGCAATTAATATATAATTATACACATATTGTATTTAAAAGGTTGGCTTGAACAGATACCCTTTGTAGATGTGTAGACGGTGGGGGTCAGAGGTCAGGGTTAGGGGGTCCTTTAGCTTTGGGCCCCCAGAGTACCTTGAAACACCCCATGTGCCCATCATGACCATTAAAAAATGTATTAGCTGCAAATGTTGCCATGTTAGGGTTGTATGGTTACCCTGACGTTTAGAACATGTGATGTGATGTAGTTGGTGTTCAGTGTTCCGTGCTGCAGATGTTTAGAACATGTGATGTGATGTAGTTGCTGTTCAGTGCTCAGTGCTGCAGATGTTTAGAACATGTGATGTGATGTAGTTGCTGTTCAGTGTTCAGTGCTGCAGATGTTAAGAAATAATGATGCAGCTCGCCTCCGCCACCTTATTTCTTGAAACTATCACACGTTGCTAAGCAACAGTAAACAAAAACAGTAGCCTGCTATCAATAACATGTATAAAACTGATGGTAGGCAAATACTCTGAATATTGTCTTTATGAGTTCTTACAATAAGTGGATAAAACTGTCAACAGATCACTTTTTGCTTTGGTTCTTGCACACCCACAGCCGACTCAAACTCAAACTCATATCTTTGGCCGTGTGGCGGCGCTGTCCTCTCTTTGCCTTTGGGATGGATTGACTGACATGCTCTGTGTCCCTTTGCACAGGTGTAGTCTGTCTCACACTCACACTGTATTTGCTCTGTGTCCCTCTGTGTAATCTGTCTCACACTCACACTGTATTTGCTCCGTCTATGTTCCTCTGCACAGGTTTAGTCTGTCTCACACCCACACACTCTCACAAGAGTGAGGCCTAGACGTGTACAGAGATAGAACAGAGTAGAATTGAATAGAATATGATGGAGTTCTAGACGTGTACAGAGATAGAACAGAGAAGAATTGAATAGAATATGATGGAGTTCTAGAGCATTCTAAAGTTGTACTTCTCCAAACTCTCTTAGTTCACCAGGGTAGCTCCATAGAGGGAGAAAGGCATATTGAGAGAGAGAGAGAGAGAGAGAGAGAGAGAGATGGGGAGGAGGAGACATGGCATTGGAGAGAGAGAGAGAGAGAGAGAGAGAGGGAGAGGGAGGAGAGAGAGAGGAGAGAGAGAGAGATGGGGAGGAGGAGAGGAGGAGACATGGCATGGAAGAGAAAGAGATGGAGAGAGAAATGGGGAGAGAGAGCAAAGGAGGACAGTTTGTTCCAGACAAAGTGAGCCGGCTGCTCTCCACCCCCGCCAGTCCGCCACTGCAGCCCACGAGTCCGTCTCTGAGCTCACACACACACACACACACACACACACACACACACACACACACACACACACAGACACACACACACACACGCACACACACAGAAACCGGTGTCAGCCCACACTTACATGGACACACACAGGCAGTCCTATCCAACTCCACAGTGTCAAGGACTCTCACACACATGTATTAACACACACACACAAATATGTTTGGCCAGCAGCACATTGGCAGATATATATGCCCGCACACACACTCACACATGAGCAATTTGCCCTGCCTAATTCAGTCAGACACACACACTCATATATACATGCATGGCCTCTGCACTGAAGCATTTTTTTATTGTCTCCATGGAGACACCTCACACACACACACACACACGAAGAGACACAGATACTTTTGAGAGTGTGTGGGATGTGTTCTGACAGTCACACACACACACACACACACACACACACACACACACACACACACACACACACACACACACACACAGACACACACACACAGATGATGCACCTTGGAGAGCTTGGATGTGTGTGGGATGTGCCACTGAGAAAGGTACAGTACAGCACACACAGGTGGAGGGCTGTGGGTTGTGACACACACACATATATGTACACACACAGAATCTTTTTCTGTCTTATATTTAATCATGAACCCTCCCTTTCTCTCTCTCTCTATCTCTCCATCTCTCTCTCTCACACACACACACACACAGCTCACAAATATTCCATTCCATATTAAAACATTTAAATAAAACCTTTCCTTGAATGCCTTGAATGAAAAATGTTTTATGTCCATGACAAAAATGGCAAAACATGGAGATGCCAGCCAGGGTCCAAAGCTGCAGACAGGGTCCAAAGCTGCAGACAGGGTCCAAAGACAGGGTCCAAAGCTGCAGACAGGGTCCAAAGACAGGGTCCAAAGCTGCAGACAGGGTCCAAAGCTGCAGACAGGGTCCAAAGGTGTAGCCAGGGTCCAAAGGTGTAGACAGGGTCCAAAGCTGCAGACAGTGCAGGGACTGCTGTGGTCCTGGGAGCAGCTGGTACACAGACCTGTGTTATCTTCGCTGACACACACCTCTGCATACCTGTGTTATCTTCGCTGACACACACCTCTGCATACCTGTTATCCTCACTGACACACACCTCTGCATACCTGTTACCCTCACTGACACATACCTCTGCATACCTGTGTTATCCTCGCT
>NC_045176.1:2587334-2592334 GCF_900700415.2 Clupea harengus | reverse complement strand
CTCCACTGTGGTGGCTTTTGTGGCTGTTCTTGGATGTGTGATGTTTACATGTTTGTGTCGTGTGTGTGTGTGTGTGTGTGTGTGTGTGTGTGTGTGTGTGTGTATCTCTGTGCCCTTTCTGTACATAAGACAGGTGTACACACTGTGTGTGCTACAAACAGGCGCACGTGTCACTGTAGAACAACACAGGCCAGACGGAATGATGACGCACCTGGCAAGATACGCAGCAGCCCGACAGGTTCCAGAGCGTGACATCATCAAGGTGCCGATCGCCCCTGGCAACGGCAGGAGACAGACCCTCTGCCTCTGCCTCTGCGTGAGACCAACCCATCAAGGTTCCCTCACGCCTCGACCTGGCCCAGACACGACCCTCACACACACACACACACACACACACACACACACGGACCAGACACGACCCTAACCCTGCTGTGGCCGTACTCACACCCAGGGTTAGTCATACTGCACACAGTGTCACAATATCAGGGTGATGAGGGTAGTGGTGCTCTAACGTTAGCGAGATAAAGGCACAGCATCACACACACACACACACGGACCAGACACACTGACACACACACACACCCACACACACGGACAACACACACACACACACACACACATTATCTGTGTATTTACACACTGTCCCAGTGTGTGTGTGTGGGAGGGTGATCTGGGGTGTAGAGGCAAGGGCATGAGGCAGTCCAGTCTAGCATATCTAGTGTTTGCCACACACACACACACACACACACACACACCACACACACGCACCACACACGCGCGCACATACACACACACACAAACACGCTGACCCTGAGTAAATACTCCACAAGAGGAAACGGTACTATACCCCTCTGCCCCCCCCCCCCCCCACACACACACAAAGGCATTTGACCCCGTCAACACACACATACACCCACGTTTGTCCACCCACTCACCCACACACACTCCTATCTCCAAATTCAACTTCAGCAAGTTTGTGAGTGTGTGTGAGAGACTGTGTATTTTTTCTTGGTCCACTGGAGCTAGACACAAGTTCACTCATGGTAGTTGGTTTGTGGTGATGTGTGTGTGTATGTGCGCGCATGTGTGTGCGTGCGTGTGTGTGTGGCAAACAGTAGATGCTAGACTGGACTGCCTCATGTCCTTGCCTCTACACCCCAGATCACCCTCCCACACACACACACACAGCTGTCATCTAGTTCCTCTGACAGGTTCAACAGGTTTAAACCCATCTCTTTCACTGGAGTTGAACTCACAAACAGGCAGGGGCCTCTTAAGGAAGCAGGTCTCCCACCTGATTCTGCACACACACACACACTCACTCAGCTAGTCACACACACACACACACACACACACACACACACACACACACACACACGCACACGCACACAGCTGGTCACTCACACACACACACACACACACACTCAGCTAGTCACACACACACACACACACTCAGCTAGTCACACACACACACACACTCACTGAGCTAGTCACACACACACGCACACTCACTCACTCACTAATTCAGCTAGTCACACATCCACACACATACACACTCACTCACTCAGCTGGTCACACACACACTAATTCAGCTAGTCACACACACACACACCCACCCACCCACAAACACATGGTGAAGTGTGTTTGATAAAGGGTTTGTTGTGACATTGAAGTTACACTCAGCAAACATACACTTGACGTTGAGAAATAGGAGGGGTGAGGAGGAGAGGGGTGAACCAGCACCAACTGAAAGCCTCACCTGAGAGAAACAGAGCGGAGAGAACAGGAAGGAGAGAGGAAAGGAAAGCGAGATAACAAGAGAATGAGACGAGAGAATGAAAACAAGAGAATGAGACAGAAACGTGAGGCTGGTACTTCTTCAGAAGGGCTCCTGTCTCATTGTGAGAGTCTGTGTTTAATCCTGAGAGTTAGACTGGGGTGTTTCTGTGGATCTGTGTGTTTAATCGTGAGAGTGAGACTGGTGTCTGTTTCTGGGGATCTGTGCCAACTCTCTGTCAGACTACCTAAGTGAGTCAGAGAGTGTCCTGGCAGAAGTCTGTGTGACGTGTGTGTGTGTGTGTGTGTGTGTGTGTGTGTGAGAGTTTTGATTTGTGATGTTTCTATACGTGCTTATAAGAACATATATCGGTCTCTGTGTGGGTGCATCTGTGTTGATGTATGCATTTGGGGCAAACCAAGAATCATGATATATTTGACTCACAGAGGGACTTTGCTTGCTTTGCTGTGTGTGGTGTTGTGTGTGTGTGTGTGTGTGTGTGTGTGTGTGTGTGTGTGTGTGTGTGGTGTGTGTGTGTGTGTGTGTGTGTTTGTCTGTTATAGGCTACAAAAGTTTCCAGTCCTGCATTGGCATCACTGATCAGACAGATATAATTATCTTGGTGACGGTGGCATTAGTCAGCACTGGTTGTCCAGAGAGAGAAGACACAGTATTTCAGAGGCGCGCGCGCACACACACACACACACACACACACACGCCCAAAATGCTCCGAACTCAGTTCTCATATTTAGGGTCCTTAGTCTGGGTGGTTGAGGCCTGGACCATGATGTTGTTTACGGCGGTATATAAATATAAATATATATATACTTGGCCTGAATTGAGTGATCATCATTAGGGTGCTTGGTTCTGAATTGAGTGATCATCGTTAGGGTGCTTGGTTCTGAATTGAGTGAGCATCATTAGGGTGCTTGGCCTGAATTGAGTGATCATCGTTAGGGTGCTTGGCCTGAATTGAGTGATCATCGTTAGGGTGCTTGGCCTGAATTGAGTGATCATCGTTAGGGTGCTTGGTTCTGAAGCGATTGAGGATATTCCCTAACTCCCTCAGGTTCAGCTCTTTATTTCCTGCCAGGGTCAACATCCCAGGGCTCCTGACACACACACACACACGCGCGCACACACACACACACACACACACAATCCCAGGGCTCCTGACACACACACAATCCCAGGGCTCCTGACACACACACACACACAATCCCAGGGCTCCTGACACACACACAGACACACAATCCCAGGGCTCCTCGGGGCCCTACAGGGCCTCTGGCGTCAGCAAACACAGAGAGGTGTTTAACCCCTCCCTCCCTTCCCTCCCTCCCTCCCTCCATCACTCCTTCCCTCCCAATCAGTCACCCCTCCGTCCTGGAGAGGGGCCCAAACCTAACAGCAACCTCAGAACAAGGGGGCACCTCTGAAATCTCAACCCTCTCCTCACCACAGGGTGTGATGTGTGTGTGTGTGTGTGTGTGTGTGTGTGTGTGTGTGTGTGTGTGTGCGTGTGTGTGTGTGTGTGTGTGTGGGTAACAGTCATTGATCCAGAAAGGTCAGGGGTCAAAGGGTTCCATTTCAAACTGAAAGCGTAGCCTTGGGGTGGGGGTGTATCAACACTGCCAATGTGATTGAATGCATTTGAATGTGACCGCCTCTTCGGTCTGCCTCCAGCCATACCTATGGAGGGTCAAGGGGCGCGAAGGAGGGGGGATGGGGGGGAAGGGCACACAATGCCAAGACAGGCATCCACAAACGCCTACACACACAGACACACACAGACATGCACATAGACACAGACACACACAAAGCACTACATGCACAGACACACACACAGTCTCACACAGACATGCACATAGACACACACACACAGCATTACATGCACATAGACACACACAGCGCTACATGCACATAGATACACACGCACACACACACAGTCTCACACAGACATGCACACAGACACACACACAGACACACACACAGACACAGACACACACACAGCACTACATGCAGACACACACACAGGCACATGGAGATTCACACACACAGAGTCTCACACAGACATGCACATAGACACACACACACACACAGCATTACATGCACAGACACACACAGCGCTACATGCACATAGATACACACACACACAGCGCTACATGCACATAGACACACAGCACTACATGCACATAGATACACACACACACAGCATTACATGCACATAGACACACACAGTCTCACACAGACATGCACATAGACACACAGCACTACATGCACATAGATACACACACACACAGCACTACATGCACATAGACACACACACAGTCTCACACAGACATGCACATAGACACACACACACAGCACTACATGCACATAGACACACACACAGCACTACATGCACATAGACACGCACACAGCACTACATGCACATAGATACACACACACACACACAGCGTTACATGCACATAGATACACACACACACACAGCACTACATGCACATAGACACACACACAGCGCTACATGCACATAGACACACACAGCACTACATGCACATAGACACGCACACACAGCACTACATGCACATAGATACACACACACACACAGCGTTACATGCACATATACACACACACAGCGCTACATGCACATAGATACACACACACACACAGCACTACATGCACAAAGACACACACACACAGCACTACATCATACTAAGTTGACAGCGCACAGATAATTAAAGCTGTCAGAGACTGTCAGGAGAACAGAGACACACAGAAGCAGAAATCAATACATTATCAGACTGTGTGATGATCTCACACTCCAACTCTCACACACACACATCACAATCACTCCAACTCACACACACACACACACACACACCATCACACCAACTCTCTCACACACACACACACCATCACACTCCAACTCACACACACCATCACAATCTCTCCAACTCACACCATCACAGTCACTCCAACACACTCTCAAATGTAAACACCAACACACACACAGATGACTGCATACGTCATGGCGGATGACTGGTCATGTCATAATTGCTGGATGATACAAATGTAATTGGTTTAGATGTCAGGATGTCATCATTGAACTGGAGTTCAGAGTGCTCCACTCAACCCTGAGAAATATTGGCAATAAGAGAAAAATGCACAACATACATTATGAAAGGACAGATCTGCTTTTAATTGACCTAGGCCATAAAAATGT
>NC_045176.1:2579834-2582334 GCF_900700415.2 Clupea harengus | reverse complement strand
AGAGGAGAGGAGAGGAGAGGAGTGGCAGGAGAGGAGAGGAGAGGAGGGGAGAGGAGTGGCAGGAGAGGAGAGGAGAGGAGAGGAGAGGAGAGGAGGGGAGAGGAGAGGAGAGAGAGGAGGGGAGAGGAGAGGAGGGGAGAGAGGAGGAGAGGAGAGGAGAGGAGGGGAGAGGAGAGGGGGGGAGAGAGAGGAGGGATAAATGGCCCTTTTTATGAGTTGGTGTGGCCTGTGACTGGATGAGTGGAGTGAGGGATTCAGTGTGTCAGGGTGTGACTGAGAGAAAGAAAGAGGAGAGGAGGAGTGAGAAAGAAAGAGAGAGGAGTGAGCAGAGGAGAGGAGGAGCCTGTGACAAGGTGGCACAAAGAGCGTACTGCGCTCAGGAGTGAAAGATAGAAGAGAAGAAAGATGGGAAGGAGGGAGGAGAGGAGGTAGAAGAAGAAATAAATGAATGGGCCTGAATGACTTGGCCTCACATAAGCAGGGAGAGGGATGAAGGGGCCGACATGTGATGGAGAGAGAGAGGGTCCGGGCTCGGGCACTACTCAGAAACATTTGGCCCGATCCACACTCATCGAGAGGAGAGAGTGATGATGAAGAGGGAGGAGAGGAGAGAGTGATGATGAAGAGGGAGGAGAGGAGAGAGTATTGATGAAGAGGGAGGAGAGGAGAGAGTGATGATGAAGAGGGAGGAGAGGAGCGAGTGATGATGAAGAGAGAGGAGAGGAGAGAGTGATGATGAAGAGGGAGGAGAGGAAACACATTGACTGACTGACTCCAGCAGTCATTCTACCTGGCTAACAGCCAATGGGGGACATGGTCACTATGACATCACTGTGCCACTGGGCCTCCTGTCAAGATCTCAGTCATCCTCGCCTCCCTTCACGCCTTCATGACTGGTCTGTGTCAGGAGAGTGTGGAGGGGTAGAGGGGGGGGGGGAGGAGAGAGATTAGTATGATAATAAAGGGCACTCAGAGGGAGGGAGAGAGAGAGAGAGAGAGAGGGAGGGAGGGAGAGAGAGAGAGGGAGGGAGAGAGGGAGGGAGAGGGAGGGAGGGAGGGAGAGAGAGAGAGAGGGAGGGAGGGAGAGAGAGAGGGAGGAAGGGGGAGAGAGATATTAGTATGATTATAAAGGGCACAGAGGGAGGAAAGAACGAGATGTTATAGAGTAGGAGTCACTGGAAAAGTGATAATTAAGTGGAAGTGGGAGGGAGAGGGAGAGAGAGAGAGAGAGAGAGAGAGAGAGAGGGAGAGAGAGAGAAAGAGAGAGGGAGATAGAGAGAGGGAGCTCCGAGGAGAGAGAGAGAGAGAGGGAGAGAGAGAGAAAGAGAGAGGGAGAGAGAGAGAGGGAGGGAGAGAGGAAGGAGAGAGAGAGAGGGAGGGAGGGAGAGAGAGAGAGAGAAAGGGAGAGAGAGAGGGGGAGAGAGAGGGAGGGAGAGAGAGAGAGGGAGAAAGAGAGAGAGAGAGAGGGAGAGAGGGAGAGAGAGAGAGGGAGGGAGAGAGAGGGAGGGAGAGAGAGAGAGATAGAGAGGGAGAGAGGGAGAGAGAGAGGGTTAGGTTAGAGTGAGGACGAGTGAAGGATGAGGATGGGGGGATACAGAGGGAGAGTGAGGACGAGTGAAGGAGGCCCAGGGGCGAGTGATGGAAGACCTGAAGAAATGCACAAGAAGAATAACAGAGGACAAGAGAGATGGGAACTGAAGTGAGATATAAAACAGGAAGCAAAAGAGAGAGAAACAGAGACAGGGAAAGAGAGAAGGGAAGAGTGAGAGAGAGAGAGAGAGAGAGTGAGAGAGAGAGACAGGGAAAGAGAGAGAGGGAGAGATGTTAGGTGGGATCTGAAAATAATTTGAAAGGGCAGAGAGAGAGAGAGAGAGAAAGAGAGAAAGAGAGAGGGAGTGAGAGAGAGGGAGAGAGATAAGGAAAATGTGGCACTGGAAGTATGGCCAAGAAAGTGAGAAATGTGTAGGGAGAGAGAGAGGGAGGGAGGGAGAGAGAGAGAGGGAGAGACAGAGAGGGAGGGAGGGAGAGAGAGAGGGAGGGAGGGAGAGAGAGAGAGAGAGAGGTAAAGGAGTTGGCGGGCTGATGACTGTTGGCCCTTTGTGGGCTGGTGATGAAGAGCAGCTGGGGGAGACGTCTTTATGAGACTCACGGAGGAGAAGAAGGAGAAGAGGAGACGTCTTTATGAGACACACGGAGGAGAAGAAGGAGAAGAGGAGAAGGGGAGGAGAACAGAGATGACTAGAAGAATAGAAGTGTATGTGGGGGGGGGGGGTGGAGAGGATGAGAGAGAGAAAGAGAGAGAGAAAAGGAGATGAAATAGGAGGATAAGAGGACACATGATGGGGAAAGGAGGAGGATGAACAGAACAGTGAACGAGACAGAGGAGAGGTAGAGGAGAAGAAAGGAGTAGACATCGGAAGAGAGGAGCAGAAAACAACTACGATTGAAAAAGAACAGTGGAGAAGAACGGGGAGGAAGGAGAAGAGGGAGGAGAGGAGAG
>NC_045176.1:2569834-2574834 GCF_900700415.2 Clupea harengus | reverse complement strand
CCGTCTCCTTTTAAACTACATGCTCAAATGTCAGTATGCCAGTATGGCGTCTTCATTGATTTTCATCAACCCTTAACATTAACCCTAACCCCAACCCTTAACATGTCTATAGAAATCATTTTTCACCTTGAGAGCCTTCTAGTGCCAAGAATGTAGTGGCTGATACTTTAAATAGACTATGCCAAGGATATGATTTAGAAATTACAGGAACATTTTCTGTTATTTTCTTAATATCCACGCCCACCAGTGGAGTAGTGACTAAAATCCACCGGTGGATCGATATATGCTTATACCATATATATATATATATACATACATATATACACACATTGCCTACACTGTATATAGCAGATACCAGAAGTTATACTTACTTATACCATATATATATATGCTTACTGTTTGGGTAGTTGTGCAGCTCTTAGACAGGTAGGCAAAATTGGGATTCTACTGCTGATGTCTGCTATGCTTCCTCTTTATTCTGTTCCCTTCTGTACGCAGGGCAATGACATAACACACTTCACCGACACGGCCAGCTGAGATGAAAAAGGAGGTGAGGTCTGAGGTCTGACCCAATTTCAAATAATAACAGTGCTAATACCGCACATAGCCTACGCACACCCGCACCTCGTACTGCAACAAGTTGTTATTTCTGACTTTTTTCTAGTAACTGGAAAACAGTCTTGTCTGTCAAAACAAATGTGCGAATGGATATCTGAAACATTATCTTTGCGATGTGGCTTCGCGGTATTCAGGCTGGGGGGTTTTCATAGGCTAACATTTCACAGCTGGGGGAAGGCAGACGCGCGGCCAGACCCGTACAGGTAGCCTTCTGTTTTGGTTTATTCCCCAGAGAGACGGAAGCGAAGCGAATGTTGTAGAAATCACTGACAGGCGTGTCTGTACAGATGCGGCTGTGTGTCGAGTCTGCTCCCCGGGGCACTCAAGGCAGGGAGGTTATCTCCGGGGGAGCGAGGAAAAGCGCGACAGCGGCGGTAGAAGTGACGCGCGCGCGGAACAACGTCCTGTAATCACACACTGGCCTGCCCGGGCTTGAAAAGCGTTGCCAAGGTAACCGCCCACTCTGGCCTACGCGCGCACACACACACACACACACACACCACCTACACATTGTTCCAAATCAGCCGTTTATGCTGTCTCTCTGAACAGGATGGGTGTGTGTATGTGGGTCAGTTTCCCCAGGTGCACTGGTTTAAAAAAACGGAAATGGGTCCATATTTATTCGGTGGGCATTTATTGGCAATACTCCAACAGCAGCAGCAGTGTCTGGTGCACGCGCTATGTGTCCGGTTTAGCCTCACACCACAAGTTAGCGCAGACGGATTAAAGCATGGGCACGAGCAAGACTCAGAGAAAAGAACAAGTCATCAAAACTATAGATAGATAGATAGATAGAAAGAAAAGGGATAGATAGAGAGATGGATAGATAGATAGAAAGATAGAGGGATAGAGGGATGGATGGATGGAATATTGTATTGATCCCCACAGGGGAATAGCAGAAGGCTTAAACCACTGACCTGTGGGAGAGAAGCCTGTGGCACCACACACAGAGTGGCACCACGCACAGAGTGGCACCATACACAAGGCAGAGGCCTTAGGCCATGGCAGGCATGTTCTGGCATGCACAGGATACACTACTGTGTGTAAACTGCCCATTTGGACTTTAAAATGACGTTGACTGTATTTAAAATACTCATTTGGTGAACCTACATCATGCAAATGGACATGCAAATCTCCTGGGTGAAGCAGCAGGCTGCAGGCCTCTCTGTATCTCCAGCAGGTTGCAGGCCTCTCTGTATCTCCAGCAGGCTGCAGGCCTCTCTGTATCTCCAGCAGGTTGCAGGCCTCTCTGTATCTACAGCAGGCCTCTCTGTATCTCCAGCAGGCTGCAGGCCTCTCTGTATCTACAGCAGGCCTCTCTGTATCTCCAGCAGGCTGCAGGCCTCTCTGTATCTACAGCAGGCCTCTCTGTATCTCCAGCAGGCCTCTCTGTATCTCCAGTGAAGTCTTCCAGCAGCCCGGCTGATGGGACAGAGGGAGAGATGGGGGCCTGGCAGCTATATTTTGGGTTATGGATACAGACGCACAGACGCACAGACGCACACCACACATACAGACACACACAGACACACACACACACACACACACACACAGACACACAGACACACAGACACACAGACACAGACACAGACACAGACACACACACACACACACACACACACACACACACACACACACACACACACACATACACACAGACACAGACACACACACACACACACACACACACACACACACACACACACACACACACACACACACACACACACACACACACACACACACACACACACACACACAGATCACTTGAGCGCGACAGCGAGGCGAGTCTGAAGAGGCACCACCAGCCCACTGAGCTTTGAGCCTTTTCCAGAGTTCTCTCCCACACTGCCTCAACTCAAGTACACACACACACACACACACACACACACACACACACACACACACACACACACACACACAGACACAAGACACACACACAGACACGGACACACACACACACACACACACACACACACACACACACACACACACACACAGAGACAGACAGAGAGGGAGAAACTCACAGAGACACCTGTACACTCGCCCCTAGGCCACACACACACACACACATACAGATGTACCCCTGATACACACGCACACACTGAACTGAGAAGATTTGGGAGCACACAGCTCTATAAATAAAGTGGTCCTTCAGTACTGAGCTGGAAATAACCTCCTCTGGGCCAAATATAGTTCTGACAAAAGCATGAAGCATGAATGACTCTCAGCTGCTTGCCCACTTTCTCTCTTTCTTTCTTTCTCTCTTTCTTTCTCTATTTTTTCCTCTCCCAGCGGAGTTGCCGAGCAACGGTTGAAGCTGTCCAGTGCGTCAGTGGGTTTAGGTTTTTAAAGCCACTGCTCTCAGCCAAACATACAATCACACTTATTCTAAATCTATTCAGCCTTACTAGAAACATACTCAAACTTACTCTAAATCTGTTCAAACTGACATCAAACATGCACAAACCTACTCCAAAAATGTTACAAACTTATTTAAAACAACTAATCCTTCCTCAATTTTACCACAAACATGCTCTTCCTCTTGTAGTGCCATAATACTCATAATAGATAGAGATCTACAGATGCTATGGATGGGTCCTTGTTCTGCATGGCCCTGTGGGCCTTCAAGACTCACCCCTGACCTCTGAACTCACCCCTGACCCCAAACACTCATTAAAGGGGATGATTTATCCAAGGACTGCAGTGTCCGCTCTTGACTGCAATTGAGACATCGGTATAAGAATACATTAGGGCCAAACAGATCTGACCGCAGGCCACCTGTCTCTGTGAACGAGTATCTGGGCACTGAAATGGCACACAAGAGATCAACAATCAGTGCAGTGGTGAATGGGTTAGAGTTAGAGTGCAGTGGTGAATGGGTTAGAGTGCAGTGGTGAATGGGTTAGAGTTAGAGTGCAGTGGTGAATGGGTTAGAGTGCAGTGGTGAATGGGTTAGAGTGCAGTGGTGAATGGGTTAGAGTGCAGTGGTGAATGGGTTAGAGTTAGAGTGCAGTGGTGAATCGGTTAGAGTGCAGTGGTGAATGGGTTAGAGTGCAGTGGTGAATGGGTTAGGGTTAGAGTGCAGTGGTGAATGGGTTAGAGTTAGAGTGCAGTGGTGAATGGGTTAGGGTTAGAGTGCAGTGGTGAATGGGTTAGCGTGCAGTGGTGAATGGGTTAGAGTTAGAGTGCAGTGGTGAATGGGTTAGAGTGCAGTGGTGAATGGGTTAGAGTGCAGTGGTGAATGGGTTAGAGTGCAGTGGTGAATGGGTTAGAGTTAGAGTGCAGTGGTGAATGGGTTAGAGTGCAGTGGTGAATGGGTTAGAGTTAGAGTGCAGTGGTGAATGGGTTAGAGTGCAGTGGTGAATGGGTTAGAGTGCAGTGGTGAATGGGTTAGAGTGCAGTGGTGAATGGGTTAGAGTGCAGTGGTGAATGGGTTAGAGTTAGAGTGCAGTGGTGAATGGGTTAGAGTGCAGTGGTGAATGGGTTAGAGTGCAGTGGTGAATGGGTTAGGGTTAGAGTGCAGTGGTGAATGGGTTAGAGTTAGAGTGCAGTGGTGAATGGGTTAGGGTTAGAGTGCAGTGGTGAATGGGTTAGAGTTAGAGTGCAGTGGTGAATGGGTTAGGGTTAGAGTGCAGTGGTGAATGGGTTAGAGTGCAGTGGTGAATGGGTTAGAGTGCAGTGGTGAATGGGTTAGAGTTAGAGTGCAGTGGTGAATGGGTTAGAGTGCAGTGGTGAATGGGTTAGAGTTAGAGTGCAGTGGTGAATGGGTTAGAGTGCAGTGGTGAATGGGTTAGAGTGCAGTGGTGAATGGGTTAGAGTGCAGTGGTGAATGGGTTAGAGTTAGAGTGCAGTGGTGAATCGGTTAGAGTGCAGTGGTGAATGGGTTAGAGTGCAGTGGTGAATGGGTTAGGGTTAGAGTGCAGTGGTGAATGGGTTAGAGTTAGAGTGCAGTGGTGAATGGGTTAGGGTTAGAGTGCAGTGCTGAATGGGTTAGAGTTAGAGTGCAGTGGTGAATGGGTTAGGGTTAGAGTGCAGTGGTGAATGGGTTAGAGTGCAGTGGTGAATGGGTTAGAGTTAGAGTGCAGTGGTGAATGGGTTAGAGTGGCAGTGGTGAATGGGTTAGAGTGCAGTGGTGAATGGGTTAGAGTGCAGTGGTGAATGGGTTAGAGTTAGAGTGCAGTGGTGAATGGGTTAGAGTGCAGTGGTGAATGGGTTAGAGTGCAGTGGTGAATGGGTTAGAGTGCAGTGGTGAATGGGTTAGAGTTAGAGTGCAGTGGTGAATGGGTTAGAGTGCAGTGGTGAATGGGTTAGAGTGCAGTGGTAAATGGGTTAGAGTTAGAGTGCAGTGGTGAATGGGTTAGAGTGCAGTGGTGAATGGG
>NC_045176.1:2544834-2552334 GCF_900700415.2 Clupea harengus | reverse complement strand
ACCTGCTCTGCTAATCTTTTAGCGGCAGCCGGCTGCAGAAGACCTGCCGGCAAGCGGGGGTGCAACGGGGGGGGGGGGGCGCTTGATTATATACAGAAGAGACGAGAAGAAAACTACCAAACACAAACATGCATGTCTGAGAAGACACATGACTCTGCCTTAAGGTGCACCGTGTCAGGAAATATGAAGAGAAAGAAAAAAAAAAGTTACTTCTTGCACTTTCTTCTTGTTTGACTAACTGAATGAGAAAAGGTCTTCCTTCTCGCTCTCTCTCTCTCTCTGTTATTTGCACTAACGTTTCCGATTCAAATCGAGAATCCCGCGGGCGTGTAGAGCTCATTCTGTGTACCATTTCCAAGAAATCGTCTAGTTGCTTCTCTACGCAGCTCTCGCGCACACAAACGCACACGCACTCACACACACACCGCACGACCACACGCACACACACAACGCCTGCCTCTGAAAAGGATGACGCACACACACACCGGCCCGCCACACAAAACAGCATTTCAAACACAAATATGCCACTGAGAACGAGAAACCACACGCACGCACACACACACACGTAAGCGCGCACACACACACAGTCGGTGAAGGCAGCCGGCTGACCCACAGTGATTTAAATGGGCGCGGCGCCAACACTAAGCAGTGAGTCACTATATCCGGTGCAGTTTTGCCTATATTGAAATCCCTAAGCTTCGCTGCACATTCATGAAAAGCCGCAGATAAACAAACACGCCGGTAACTATGCGCTGTTCAATCGGCTATTCTTTTCCTCCTCATCACAAGTGTCTGTAAAGGCAGCCCATAAACGGATGCAAGCGAGGTCTGCAAGCGCGTAGGCTTACCTGAGTTTCCGTGAGGCTCTCCAGCGCCTGCATGATTGACTGCTCCGGTCTGGGCGACTGCGACTACCGGAGAGAAGACAAAAAAAAAGAGAAGAGAAGTTAGTGAACTAGTCTGCGGGCTTGCGCATGGCTTCCCAAATGTATGTGACTGGCTGCCAACTGTGATGAAATCTCAAATTATGAAATGTGAAAGTGAAGTAGGCTAGCCTAAGTTTGAAGGCATACGTTAACTCCGTCCTTGCCAAACTTTGTACTTGTGTGACTCACCATCAAACCAGCTTCGACTGACGGCACCAATGTCAGTTTACTCCCGTTTGCAACGCCAAAGTCCTGCAACTTCCCCGAGGTCAGCCTCCTGGATACGGGAAAAGACGCACACACTTGAGAAACAGGGCAACGTGGACTGATGCAATATAAAAGGTTTCAGCAGAGAGAGACCATGGTGGAAATAAATACCCAAGTCAAGACCAACTCCTCGACATCTTGGCGCAATTGATCTCCAGTTAACTGCCCCTTCAGCTGATTGCATTGAAGTGATTGTAATACCGGATTATTCGCTTTTTGTGCCCTCTCTCTCTCTCTCTTTATACCCGTCTTCACCGACTCATACATAAGACTGGCATTATTAGTCTATTAGGCCTATTGGTTGTCTTACACTAATCAGACAGCGCTTTGTTATGCATTGTTCTTATCGCCACCTCCTCAACCACCCCTGCGCATCTTAAAGCGGAACCGTGTAATGCTACTCAACCTCCGTAATACCCTGTGGTGACATGGCACTCACACCGGTCTTCGCCCACGGATCCCCTTCCCGTTAGTCCGCCCGCCTGCGATACGAGACTTTCATTTCAGTCCCCTCCCCATCCTTCCCTGGCCATGGCTTACTTGCGTGATGACCTCATGGCGCATAATCGCGGTGGTGTGTGTTGAATTAAGTTGGAATGCAGCATGCAGACATAAAAACACTCCAAGTTTTTTTTTCTTCTAATTCCCCACGACCCTGCCAGAATATCCGAAGTAGAACCCTCCGTTGTGCATAGCATGAAATACAATAGCAAGTATTCACACAGTAAGCTCTCATTCTAATTAAGCTGCTAACCCTCATACTAGGTCTGGTGCGGCCCCTGGGAAAGCAGCCGTGCCCGGTTGTCCTTCGCGCGGCGCAATAGCTTACTACTCACGTGTCTTTGTGCAGAAGCGCGAGCCTTTCTTTGGGGACCCTCAGCCTCTGCGCGAGCCTCCTCTTCAGTCCTTCCACCGTCTCCTCGCGTGGAAGAGAGAGCTCGAAGCGCGTGCCAGTTGTTGAGTTGATAGACACATTCATGGACGGTTCGCTCGAGATGAGACCGGGACAACAGGACGTGGCTCCACGGATGGCACAGCTGCAACTGCGGGCGTCTGGGTGCCGGTCCATGCGCTCCGTAACCGGAAGAAGAGAGTGGACAAGACTGTGGCTATGAGCAACCGCAGGCCAGTGTCCCCGTACGACAGAAATGAGCGGATGTTTGCGAGGTTCTGTCCGTCTGTTTCCAATTGCAAAGTTAACTAGAGTCCTTGTAATATGTTTGTTTCCTTAGGCCTCGTTCAGTGTATTCCCAGAAGTCTCTCTCCAATTCGTTACTGTTCAAGCTTGTATAAAGATTGTGGTTTCAGATTCCATAGTCCACCAGCCAATTATAAGTATATCTCCAATAGCAATCAGTGTAAAAGAAAAATAATATGCCTTCGAGTTTACCCTAGCGTCCCCTTTATGTCACGCTAATACTCGTAGGCTATAGTCCGAACATGTAAGTCTGGCCACGTAAACCCCGTTAAGTCTTAAAGCCGACAGCCTGCTGAAGCCTTTGTGGACGATCTCTTTCCCCTTCTCTTGTTTCCACAAAGCTCGTAGCACAGTGCACAGCAAACATGTTACGAGATGTAGGGCTTGATGCCTCTTAGATCCGCCCACCCTCCGACATATCCAATCGCGTCGACCATATGGTGTGCGTTAGTGAACACTATCCAATGGGCACACGCTGCGTAACACCCACATGTGAAAGGTGTCCCTTCCCCCTCGGCCGCTCGCCCATATTGTGATTGTCGTGCGAGCCAATCAGAGGGTCTGTGTTTGCCTACGAATGCGCTAGTCTCCGCCCACAGCAGTCATTCATGATATGAGAGCGATACAAAGAAGGGAGGCACGCGGTGATCTCACGGCTCTCTCTGGCCGTCCCGCAGTCACAGGAGTCAGAAACAAAGCGAAACAAGTCGTCTGTGACTGAGTTCCACTTGGCTCAGCGGAAAGCTGTTTGCTTTGCTGATAAACAGTGTGAATTATTAGCAATCTTAACATCAATATTAAAGCTTCTTGACCGAATCATCAAAAATGAAGGTTATGGTGTTCAATGTCTAAATAATAGCCTAATAATACTTTATGTTAATAGATAATGTAGTCCACTATTCATCACCCGATAGGCTGTCTATTCAACATGCATCAGCCTATAGGCTAAGGAAAGTCTAATCTTGGTTAGTAGTTATTGAGTAATCAGCTGTAATGTGAATTCCTGTTAAGCTTGGTCAGAGTTTGTTTTGGTTATGAACTGGTTATGCTGAGATCGGGAATTCTTTAGCCAGTGACAAAACGTTTCAAAACATGCCCTACAGTAGAAGTAGGCTGCAGGTTTCAGTGAATCATATATTGTCGCGTTTTTAATGACCGCTTGTTTACTCACGAACCGTTCTCACGCGGGTGTGTCCTGGACAAGTGAGTCATCCTCCGGCGTTTCCGTTGAGTCTTTGGAGCGTGTGTGTGCTCGGGCCGAGCCCAGTTGATTCACGAGAGAAATGATCTGGCATGAGCCGGTCTACTACGGGTTTGCTACATAGATGCAGCCTAAACTGGCATGAAGTGAACGGAGTGTGGGAGTTTCTAGAGAGTGTTATCATAGTCTTCTTGCTTGATAGGACAGGACGTCCTGGTTCCGAGGAATGCCTATCAAGAGATTATCACTTCATTCACACCTTTGCTTAGTGAATCACACCGCTGTTGATTGAGAATGAGTTGAGTGGTTCTGTTATGTGTCACACGTTCTGACACAGGGGTTCTTCTTCATGACGTAATCTCATTAACTGCACATCCTTTGACAGTGAAAGAACTCAAACGTGGTTGCGCCATTTCCTGCACATACTGGCACCAGATCTGACAGTGCTGCTGTACAAGTATTTTACCCCAGACATGGAGTCCACTAATTACTGAGGTGCATGGACGGACAAGGGAACTTGGACGTGCAAAAGTCCCCCTATTAGCGTGCTTGCAAAAATTGTCTTGTGCGCTCGCAAAACATTACTCAAATGGAATGACATTTTTTTTCAACAGCACAATAACTAAATTCACTTGTACCTCAACAGGATTTACATCGCACATACACATTTTCTAACACAGCGCAGGTACACTCAATTAAAGCCAACAACAGCAAATTAACAAAATACACCACTTTCAACCACAAATAAGAGATACATTTAAGCCACCTCTAATATAGACTATGCGACAAGAAATGCAAAGTTAATAACAGCGACTTCACGCAGAGGCTCTGGCTTAGGGGCCCCCTTAGCTCATGGGCCCCTGGGCCCAGTAGGCCCGTTCGGTAATCCATCCCGGCTGAGCTGCTGTCTGACAACAGCGAGACAGGGGACTATATCTTATGATGGCTTTCTTGAGACCTCTATGACCTCTTATTACATATTTTCCTTTCATTGAGCTGACTTTCAGCATTCCTGATATTCCTGATATTCCTGATATTCCTGATATTCCTGGTGTTTTACCCCTTGGCCAATACCTCTTGTGGTTTCAGTAGAGTCTGGCTTATTGGCTGTTAATAAATGCTGAAGAAAAGACTAGTCTACTATTGATCCCACGGTGTGTCTGTGTGTGTGTGTGTGTGTGCTTGTGTGTGTGTGTGTGTGTGTGTGTGTGTGTGTGTGTGTGTGTGTGTGTGTGTATGGAGGGGAGGGGATGATTGGGAAGAAGTCAATAATGTGGGGTCAGATGTCATGGCAGAACCATATTTGACGGCAGCATTTTTTAACAGTGAGGGCATACGTACACAAACACGCACACACACACACACACACACAAGCACACACACACACACACACACACACACACACACGCACACGCACACACACACACACACACAACTACTTTATTTTTAATTGGCACACATTTTGTAACACACACCTGTTGAGTGCACCCATGCCCTCCCCCAGGGTGTCTCTCGTGATCAAATGGCCTTTTTTGTTTAAGAAGGTTCCTAACCTAAGTGAAATGAACTGAGAGTATCTAAGTATCAAGCCATGATGGGAGCTGGTTGCATTCTCTCCATGCTGAGGAAAGGTGCCTCAATGCTTCCTCTCTTATCTCCTTTGGATGGGGCACACTGGACCATCCTTTACAGAAAAGAAAGGAGATAATACCGTCCCACAATTCATTGCGGCAACAACATTTAAAGACTCACGTTAGTAACAACCCCCGATGCATAATTGGGCCTACGTAGCCTAGTGTAAATGCAGTCAGATTCACTTCTCCTGAGTCCTTATGGATTCTCCTACGCATCTTTCCTTGACCACGTGACGTTTTCCAGGAAAAGTGACTAGGAAAGGACCTAGGATCTCATTCTTTACCTATCTGTCTGCAGCCATGGTGTGATATATTGATTGACATTTGGGTGAACCGATCAGAGGGTCTGCGTTTGCCAACGAGTGCGCTAGTCTCCGCCCACAGCAGTCACTCATAATATGAGAGCGATACAAAGAAGGGAGGCACGCGGTGATCTCACGGCTCTCTCTGGCCGTCCCGCAGTCACAGGAGTCAGAAACAAAGGGAAACAAACTGTCTGTGACTGAGTTCCACTTGGCTCAGCGGAAAGCTGTTTGCTGATAAGAATTCCCATGCTCCCCCACACACATACCCCAGAAGGCCGTTCACCCCTGCAGTAACATTAAACCGTAAACAGCCTGCATCTTTGGCGCAGTTATAAGGCAGCCTCCATCTCTGGGGCATTTATAGGACAGCTTACATCTTTGGGGCAGTTATAGGGCAGACAGCCTGCATCTTTGGGGCAGTTATAGGGCAGACAGCCTCCATCTTTGGGGCATTTATAGGACAGCCTCCATCTTTGGGGCAGTTATAGGACAGACAGCCTCCATCTTTGGGGCAGTTATAGGACAGCCTCCATATTTTGGGCAGTTATAAGGCAGGCAGCCTGCCTCTTTTGGGCAGTTATAGGGCAGACAGCCTCCATGTACATGTTCAGAAGGCAGGAACCACCCCTGTAGGACCTCCTTCAGGGCCTTTTGTAAACTGTGTGTGTGTCTCTGTGTGTGTGTTTGTGTGTGTGTGTGTATGTAGGCATGTATGTGCATGCATGTGTGTGTGTGTATGCGTGCATGTGTGTGTATGTGCGTGTGCCTCTGTGTATGTGTGTTACTCCATATGGCAGTAGGCCGGTGAGAACGCTCCCTATAGACTAAGATGTTCGAGTAAACGCACCCTATAGACTCCCCATAGATGTTAGCGTAAACGCTATATAGACTTAGATGTTAGTGTAAACGTTCCCTATAGACTCCCTATAGATGTTAGTGTAAACACTCTCTAGACTCCCTATAGATGTTAGCGTAAACGCTATATAGACTTAGATGTTAGTGTAAACACTCTCTATAGACTCCCTATAGATGTTAGTGTAAACACTCTCTATAGACTCCCTATAATTGTTAGCGTGAACGCTATATAGATTTAGATGTTAGCGTAAACTTTTAAAGGTATACTCCAATCTATGATCTCAATGGTGAACAAAACTAAAGAACTATTCAAGGTCTGTCAAGAACTATTCTGCCAATTGATAACGATATAATCATGGTTAAGGACGTGTCCATGAACTGAATGCCCCAGGCTTGTGTTAACCGCGGAGCGAGTAGCACATTATGAAGAACATGGACTCTGCCCATGGATCCGCTGCTGCCTGTTGTGCGTGGTATGACGGGCATGTTTGTCATGATTATGCCAGTGAGTGTGTGTGGCACTGGGTGATGTTGACGGGTGACTGTGTGCAGTGCCTGTTCTGGCACGGCCACATTGAACACGCCCACATCCTCTGCTCCCCAACCGTGTCCCCCACAGGAAACACAGACAGCACAGATTGTATCTTCATTCAAGGGTGTGTGTGTGTGTGTGTGTGTGTGTGTGTGTGTGTGTGTGTGTGTGTGTGTGTGTGTGTGTGTGTGTGTGTGTGTGTGTGTGTGTGTGTGTGTGTGTTTATGACTCTGGGTGTATCTCTGTATGTGTGTGTGTGTGTGTGTGTGTGTGTGTGTGTGTGTGTGTGTGTGTGTGTGTGTGTGTGTGTGTGTGTGTGTGTTTATGACTCTGGGTGTATCTCTGTATGTGTGTGTGTGTGTGTGTGTGTGTGTGTGTGTGTGTGTGTGTGTTCATGACTGGGTGTATCTCTGGATGTGTGTGTGTGTGTGTGTGTGTGTGTGTGTGTGTTTATGACTCTGAGTGTATCTCTGTATGTGTGTGTGTGTGTGTGTGTGTGTGTGTGTGTGTGGTTTTTTTTTTACTCTGGGTGTATCTCTGTATGTGTGTGTGTGGAGTCATGTTTCATCACTGACTAAGACA
>NC_045176.1:2537334-2539834 GCF_900700415.2 Clupea harengus | reverse complement strand
CACACACACACACTCACACACACACTCACACTCACACAGCAGAGAGTCTTTCACTGTATCCCCATGGCAGAAGGAACGGCCTCAGTGACCCTGAGATCCAGAATGACGTATGATTCATGAAAAGGACCTGGAATCATAACACAGAATTCCTACTCATTCCCAGGTCACCAGTTTCCAGGAATATTCCAGACGGACTTTTCACAATTTGACAAAATATTTTGCCATCCAAAGATCTCTTCCAGTAATGTTACAGATCTAAGAGAATTCCTCTCTGATGAGTCACCAGGCTGCTCACACACACACACCCACGCATACGCCCACATACAGAGACTCACACACACACACACACACATACACCATAGCCACACCCACACCCATGCATACGCCCCCATACAGACACACACACACACACACACACACACACACACACACACACACCACACCCACACACACACATACGCCACCATACACACACACATATCAAATATGTAGTCTTCTGCGGTTAAGTGACTGCAGTGTGAAGTATTTCTGAGGTGTGTGTGATAAAGCATGCGTTGGCTGAGTCACCACACCACCTAGCAATCATGAACGTAAACAAACATGTCTTATCACACACACACACACACACACACACACACACACACACACACACACACACACACACACACACACACACAGAGACACACACACACACACAGACACGCACACACACAGTCAAACATGTCTTATCACACGGCCTCTGGGCAGCTGTCTCACGCCTCCACCTTTCCCTGCCTGAGGTGCCTTACAGAGCTAAACCCCTAAAAGTTGACATATACATATATATGTGACCCACAGTGAGATCAGCTGGCCTATGGGTATGTGACCCACAGTGATGATGCTGGGGTAGAGTCTGTCGTTAAAATGTGTCAGAACCTCTGCGTCATCGCTTTATGAGTGCTGCAGTTAGGCTGAGTGACAGTGTGTGAAACAGTATCTGGCGCAGACACACACACACACACACACACACACACACTCGCAGACACACACACACACACAGAGACTTTGATCTGGTGTGAAAACTACCCATGGCACCTGTGACACACTCACTTAGTCTCACAAACACAAATTAACACATAAACACACTTTCACACAGTCTTATCAACACACCTAAGCGCGCGCGCACACACACACACACACACACACACACACACACACACTTCTAGAACACTAAAGGAGATAACTCTCCACAGACACAGCAGCTGAACGACTGAGGGACAGAAAGGAAAACAAACAGAAGAGAGAGAAAAAGAGAGTGCTCAGGGAAAGACAGAGAGAAAGAAAGGAAGAGAGAGATAGTGTAAGGAAGGAGAGAGAGAGAGAAGGAAAAAGAGAGAAGGAGAGAGAGAGAGTGTAAGGAGGAAGAGAGAAGGAGAGAGAGAGAGTGTAAGGAGAGAGAGAGAGGAGAGAGTGTAAGGAAGGAGAGAGAGAGAGAGAGTGTAAGGAAGAGAGAGGGAGAGAGAGAGAGTGTAAGGAAGGAGAGTAAGTTTATGAGCTACTGCATTTATGAGTGAGTGAATGAGTAATGACCAAGGAGAGAGAGAGAGATAGAAGAGGGGGAATGACTGGAGACATACCATTCTACATGAAGGAGAGAGAGAGAGAAGAGGGGGAATGACTGGAGACATACCATTCTACATGAAGGAGAGAGAGAGGGAGCGATAGAAGAGGGGGAATGACTGAGGAGAAGAAAGGAATGGAAAGGTTGACACAGATGAAGGAAACAGCTTGTTGTACTCAAATGTCTTTGCTGAGACTGCATGTTCCCTACACACACACACACACACACACACACACACACACACACACACACACACACACACACACACACACTGAGGCTGCATGTTTCACGGCTGTCTGAACGACATTGTTCAACCCCCCACCACACACACACACACACACACACACACAAACACACACACGCACACCTTAAAAAGGTCATCCTTCTGGTTGCCTCTTCAGCTGACCAAACATCCCCCCCAGCCATACCATCACACATATCTGTGTGCTAGTGTGACACACTCAAACCCCTCACATACACACACACTCTGTCTCTCTCAAACACACACTATCTGTGTGCTAGTGTGACACACACACCTCTCACATACACACACACTCCGTCTCTCTCAAACACACACTAGTATCTGTGTGCTAGTGTGAGCAGTGGTTGGGCCCTGCGCAGCCCATCAGTCTGTTTGGGGAAATGGCAGCAAACACAGTGACAGGAGAACACACAGAGAGGCCAGCAGACGGCCAGCAGAAGTCATCTAAAGGGGAAAAGTGCATAAGGCCTACAGGAGAAGCCCATCAGGCAGGAGAACACCATGATGAACCTCATCATGCAGGAGAACCCCCATCAGGCAGGAGAACCCCATCAGGCAGGAGAACCTCATCACGCAGGAGAACACCATCATGAACCCCATCATGCAGGAGAACACCGTCATGCAGGAGTACCCCATCA
>NC_045176.1:2526876-2531876 GCF_900700415.2 Clupea harengus | reverse complement strand
AGCTCTTAGACAGGTAGGCACAATTGGGATTCTACTGCTGATGTCTGCTATGCTTCCTTTTTATTCTGTTCCCTTCTGTATGCAGGGCAATGACATAACACACTTCACCGACATGGCGAGCTGAGATGAAAAAGGAGTTGAGGTCTGAGGTCTGACCCAATTTCAAATAATAACAGTGCTAATACCGCACATAGCCTACGCACACCCGCACCTCGTACTGCAACAAGTTGTTATTTCTGACTTTTTTCTAGTAACTGGAAAACAGTCTTGTCTGTCAAAACAAATGTGGGAATGGATATCTGAAACATTATCTTTGCGATGTGGCTTCGCGGTATTCAGGCTGGGGGTTTTCACAGGCTAACATTTCACAGCTGGGGGAAGGCAGACGCGCGGCCAGACGCGTACAGGTAGCCTTCTGTTTTGGTTTATTCCCCAGAGACGGACGGAAGCGAAGCGAATGTTGTAGAAATCACTGACAGGCGTGTCTGTACAGATGCGGCTGTGTGTCGAGTCTGCTCCCCGGGGCACTCAAGGCAGGGAGGTTATCTCCGGAGGAGCGAGTAAAAGCGCGACAGCGGCGGTAGAAGTGACGCGCGCGCGCGGAACAACGTCCTGTAATCACACACTGGCCTGCCCGGGCTTGAAAAGCGTTGCCAAGGTAACCGCCCACTCTGGCCTACGCGCGCACACACACACACACACACACACACACACCACCTACACATTGTTCCAAATCAGCCGTTTATGCTGTCTCTCTGAACAGGATGGGTGTGTGTATGTGGGTCAGTTTCCCCAGGTGCACTGGTTAAAAAAAACGGAAATGGGTCCATATTTATTCGGCGGGCATTTATTGGCAATACTCCAACAGCAGCAGCAGTGTCTGGTGCACGCGCTATGTGTCCGGTTTAGCCTCACACCACAAGTTAGCGCAGACGGATTAAAGCATGGGCACGAGCAAAAGACTCAGAGAAAAGAACAAGTCATCAAAACTATAGATAGATAGATAGATAGATAGATAGAAAGAAAAGGGATAGATAGAGAGATGGATAGATAGATAGAAAGGTAGAGGGATAGAGGGATGGATGGATGGAATATTGTATTGATCCCCACAGGGAAATAGCAGAACGCTTAAACCACTGACCTGTGGGAGAGAAGCCTGTGGCACCACACACAGAGTGGCACCATACACAAGGCAGAGGCCTTAGGCCATGGCAGGCATGTTCCGGCATGCACAGGATACACTACTGGGTGTAAACTGCCCATTTGGACTTTAAAATGACGTTGACTGTATTTAAAATACTCATTTGGTGAACCTACATCATGCAAATGCACATGCAAATCTCCTGGGTGAAGCAGCAGGCTGCAGGCCTCTCTATATCACCAGCAGGCTGCAGGCCTCTCTGTATCTCCAGCAGGCTGCAGGCCTCTCTGTATCTCCAGCAGGCTGCAGGCCTCTCTGTATCTCCAGCAGGCCTCTCTGTATCTCCAGCAGGCTGCAGGCCTCTCTGTATCTCCAGCAGGCCTCTCTGTATCTCCAGCAGGCTGCAGGCCTCTCTGTATCTCCAGCAGGCCTCTCTGTATCTCCAGCAGGCTGCAGGCCTCTCTGTATCTCCAGCAGGCCTCTCTGTATCTCCAGCAGGCTGCAGGCCTCTCTGTATCTCCAGCAGGCCTCTCTGTATCTCCAGCAGGCTGCAGGCCTCTCTGTATCTCCAGCAGGCCTCTCTATATCTCCAGCAGGCTGCAGGCCTCTCTGTATCTCCAGCAGGCTGCAGGCCTCTCTGTATCTCCAGCAGGCCTCTCTGTATCTCCAGCAGGCCTCTCTGTATCTCCAGCAGGCTGCAGGCCTCTCTATATCTCCAGCAGGCTGCAGGCCTCTCTGTATCTCCAGCAGGCCTCTCTGTATCTCCAGCAGGCTGCAGGCCTCTCTGTATCTCCAGCAGGCCTCTCTGTATCTCCAGCAGGCCTCTCTGTATCTCCAGCAGGCTGCAGGCCTCTCTGTATCTCCAGCAGGCTGCAGGCCTCTCTGTATCTCCAGCAGGCCTCTCTGTATCACCAGTGAAGTCTTCCAGCAGCCCGGCTGATGGGACAGAGGGAGAGATGGGGGCCTGGCAGCTATATTTTGGGTTATGGATACAGAAGCACAGACGCACACACACACAGACACACACACAGACACACACAGACACACAGACACAGACACAGACACACAGACACACACAGACACACAGACACACACACACACACACATACAGACACACACAGACACACACACACACACACACACACACACACACACACACAGACACACACACACACACACACACACACACACAGATCACTTGAGTGCGACAGCGAGGCAAGTCTGAAGAGGCACCACCAGCCCACTGAGCTTTGAGCCTTTTCCAGAGTTCTCTCCCACACTGCCTCAACTCAAGTACACACACACACACACACACACACACACACACACACACACAGACACAAGACACACACAGACACACACACACACACACACACACACACACAGACAGACAGACAGAGAGGGAGAAACTCACAGAGACACCTGTACACACACTCGCCCCTAGGCAATTACACAGACACCACACACACACACACACATACAGATGTACCCCTGATACACACGCACACACTGAACTGAGAAGATTTGGGAGCACACAGCTCTATAAATAAAGTGGTCCTTCAGTACTGCGCTGGAAATAACCTCCTCTGGGCCAAATATAGCTCTGACAAAAGCATGAAGCATGAATGACTCTCAGCCGCTTGCCCACTTTCTCTCTTTCTTTCTTTCTCTCTTTCTTTCTCTATTTTTTCCTCTCCCAGCGGAGTTGCCGAGCAACGGTTGAAGCTGTCCAGTGCGTCAGTGGGTTTAGGTTTTTAAAGCCAGTGCTCTCAGCCAAACATACAATCACACTTATTCTAAATCTATTCAGCCTTACTAGAAACATACTCAAACTTACTCTAAATCTGTTCAAACTGACATCAAACATGCACAAACCTACTCCAAACATTTTACAAACTTATTTAAAACAACTAATCCTTCCTCAATTTTACCACAAACATACTCTTCCTCTTTTAGTGCCATAATACTCAAAATAGAGAGAGATCTACAGATGCTATGGATGGGTCCTTGTTCTGCATGGCCCTGTGGGCCTTCAAGACTCACCCCTGATCTCTGAACTCACCCCTGACCCCAAACACTCATTAAAGGGGATGATTCATCCAAGGACTGCAGTGTCCGCTCTTGACTGCAATTGAGACATCAGTAAGAATACATGAAGCCAGAAAACAGATCTGACCGCAGGCCACCTGTCTCTGTGAACGAGTATCTGGGCACTGAAATGGCACACAGGAGATCAGCTATCAGTGCAGTGGTGAATGGGTTAGAGTGCAGTGGTGAATGGGTTAGGGTTAGAGTGCAGTGGTGAATGGGTTAGGGTTAGAGTGCAGTGGTGAATGGGTTAGGGTTAGAGTGCAGTGGTGAATGGGTTAGGGTTAGAGTGCAGTGGTGAATGGGTTAGGGTTAGAGTGCAGTGGTGAATGGGTTAGGGTTAGAGTGCAGTGGTGAATGGGTTAGAGTTAGAGTGCAGTGGTGAATGGGTTAGAGTGCAGTGGTGAATGGGTTAGAGTTAGAGTGCAGTGGTGAATGGGTTAGGGTTAGAGTGCAGTGGTGAATGGTCACTGACGGTCCCCCTCCCCTCCCCTCCCCCAGACTCACCCCAGATGAGGCTCTTAAGGCCGGGGCCGGGGCTGGTCAAGCATCACAGGAGGAGGGTTAAAGGTCGCTAGCCGGAGACACACCACCACCCTCACGAGTTTGACGAACAACAACGTATGTGTGTGTGTGTGAGAGAGAGAGAGACAGAGGGAGTATGTGTGTGTGAGAGAGAGAGAGAGAGAGAGAGAGAGGGAGTATGTGAGAGAGAGAGAGGGAGTATGTGTGTGTGTGTGTGTGTGTGTGTGTGTGTGTGTGTGTGTGAGAGAGAGAGAGAGAGACAGGGAGTATGTGTGTGTGTGAGAGAGAGAGAGAGACAGAGGGAGTATGTGTGTGTGTGTGTGTGTGTGTGTGTGTGTGTGTGTGTGTGTGTGTGTGTGAGAGAGAGAGAGAGATAGACAGAGGGAGTCTGAGAAGCCTTCTGACAGTTGGACATAAAGAAATGGTATGTCTGGGACAGCCTAGAAAAGTTTGAGCTGCTTGAAAAAGAATTGGGAAATCCTTGGAAATCCTCAGCTTCCTATTCCAGATCAGCAGCAGCTCCCCCCCCCGCCCCCCTCCCCCCCTCTTGCAGGCCCCTGTGCTGCACGTCAGCACTTGCGGGTCACTTCCTCTTTTGCTCCTCCATCTGTGTGTGAAAAGTGATGTGTCATGGTTGCGGTTGGGTTTCTGTGAATGTGAAAGTGCGGTGTCATGTTTTCTGTGGAGAAAAAAGTGCTGTGGGATGGCTTCTGCTGTATTTCTGTGAATGTAAAACTGCTGAGTCGCGTTTCTGTAGCGCACATGCTGGTACTGATCCTAGTGCTGGTGCCGATACTGGTCAGGTCCAGATCCATTCTTGACGCAGGTGTTCTTCGTGATAGAACAACCTTCCTTTTCAGTCTTCACACTCAATACATGAGGTAAAGAGGAGGTACAGAGAGTTGGACAGATACAAAACAAGAGAGAGAGAGAGAGAGAGGAGAGAGAGAGAGAGAGAGAGAGAGAGAGGAGAGAGAGAGAGAGAATTCCTCATTAATTCCCCACTAAAAAACAGCACTTCCCCTTTTTTCATTCTTCCTTCAGCCTCACCGTTCACCGGCTTTCCCGTCAGACGAAAAGGAAGTGATGCATCATTTGAACAGGGGGAACACTTCCTCTTTACCAGTGTGCGCTCAGATGACGGCTCAATGTAGAAACAAAGGGGGTGACTTCCTGTTTGAACAGGAAATGAGTGTGCTGGTTTGTGTGTGAGAGAATGGGGGATGGGGAGCTTTTCTAGCCTGTT